>NC_083631.1:11450016-11492516 GCF_963584025.1 Labrus mixtus
GTAGCAAAGATCTGTTCAACATAGGCTTTTGTCACAATATCTCATTTATTTCTAAGAAGAGAGAGAGTTAAACACTTAAGAATGAATCTAGCAATCCAGCTGGCGTCTGATTAATTCAATGGATGATGTCCAGGATAACCCTGGTTGGCCCTGAATGGAAAACCAGGCTAAGGTTAGGAAGGGGAAAGGCCCTGTGTGAAGGTATCTCAACAGATGCTGTTTGGAAACATCAGGCCTCTGCATTTGACACTTTACAGCTAGACAGTAAAGACAAAGGGTGACTGATGTTTTTCTTTTGATTTAGAGAAGGAGAGGTAAAATAATTCTTTATACTGTGGATACAACCTTTAACAATGTACACTTCCCCACTTTGTTAACTCTTCCCTCAATTATTATAACTATAACTATTCTCTGTTTTTCTTTAAGCCATATTTTTGACTTAGCAAAATAAATAAAAGATCATCATAATTGCATATGAATACAAAATATCCCCTGTCCTTTGTTTTCTGAATAATCTCACATTTCAGACTAAATACTCTTGCCTTTGATTTTCTAAGGCTGTAGCTGAGATTTAAACATTTGCTTGGGGTGTGTTCAGTGTTTTTTAACATATACGCACAACTAGTGCTTGTTTTATATGAATAAAGGACAGGTCATATCATTTCAAGCCTGGTAGTTGTCAATTGGCAATGATGGATTCTAGGTGCATACAGTTGTTGAGTTCATGTTCATCCTAACTAGGACTTAAATATTTAGTAGATATTTTTGCATCATTTCATTAAAAAGGTGCCAAACAACAAAATTGTAAACAGACTTTATACACAAACTAACATCAGAGGAGTAAATGTTAAGTAGCTTATTAAATCAACTAAAGGTGTAAAATCTTTCTATGACCTTTTAAGACGGTAAGTATTGAAGCCCATTTCCGCCAGTTAAAAAAATAAAAATGAAAACCCGGCTTTGTTGAGAATTTTTTTTTGCCCATATTAAGTTGCAATTATGAGATAAAAAAAAGTCAAAATTATGAGATAAAAATTCCTTTCTTGTGTTAAAAGGTCACATATAATCCTCATTTTCAACAAGTTTACACAAGTCTCAGAGGTCCCCAAAACATGTGTGTGAAGTTTATTGCTAAAATTCCACTCAGATCCTATATTTTATCATGCCTATAAACCCCTCTATTTCACTGTGTGTCTGTAGCTTTAAATGCAAATAAGCTGTGTTCGACCACGCCCCTCTTTGGAGAGGGCTCTTGTTAAGGCTTTCTTGCACCATGCCCTATTGTTTAGGGTGAGAAGGCAGACTCAGAGGGCAGAACAAACACCTATGTGTGGGAGTGTCATCCACCTGGGGGAGGGGTTACTGCCCTTTGTGATGTCATGAAGGGAAAATCGCTGAAGGGCCTGTTTGAGCACACACTTTCTGGAAAGTGGAGCAGGCGAAAGACGGAGCAGAAGGACTTTTCTCATGACAGCTTTTGGTAAAGACAAAGACTGAATAACATGGACTGTATAGTTTTGATTGTTTTGAAGTGTGGTATCTAAAAGTACCCAAGTATCAAAAAGTTTTACAACTTTTCTAGTAAGCCTTCCGTTGCTTATCCCAGCAAATTTACATCCAATATTAACTGTCTTTTTTTTGCTCTGATTTATTGCTCTCTACCAGTTCCTGAGGGGGATTTGTGAGTCTGTAGCTGCTGAATGCTCCACTGTGTTCACTTGCTAATTATTCTCAAGAGATATGAAAAAAATAAATTAAATTAAATCAGCTAGGCCTGTAGTATGAATAACAATGTTTTACAAAATATTTAAATAAGATAGCTATGAATTGTAAAAAAAAATGTTAGAAAATGTTGGTGAAATATTACCAATCATAAGCATGCACATAGAGATTAGCCAGTGTGTGGGTTAGACAAATGGTAATGTAGCTTCGGGTCAATCATATTCCTACATGGAAGTTAAACACTCTGAAGGTAGTGTAAAGTGTTTTTAGAGCTCTTTGTGCTATCCACACTGACTCAAAAAAAAAAAGCTAAAGTGCTGAGGGAATTCAGGTGATGATTCTCTTTAGATTCCTTACTACAAGCAACCACTTTACACCACCACAGTGTCATTTGAAACCCAACTGATCATATCTGTTGTATGTCATGTAGCCTTTTAAATTCTTAAACTTTAACAATTTTGTCACGACTACCAACGCAAAACTGACATTCCGCTTATATACGTACAGAGCTTTTGCTGTTTGACTTAAGCAAGATACATGTTTCATTCTTAACTACCAATATAAGATTCTGTATATAAGAAATGGATGTAGCCAACTTGGCAGTAGCCTACCCATTAGTTTTGTTGACAACTGTTTTGTAGTCTCCAGATCAACATTTTGGTTCCAGTCAGCCAAAGGTGGGCATATCTACAGTTATAATTGCATGATGGCCCTTTCTAGTAGTCTTGCATAGAATTGGACTTGTTATTAAAACACATTTTATTGATCATTTAGTTAAAGTAAAAAATGTAATAATTTAACCTGAATTTGTTATTCAGTAGTTTGAAAAAAGCTTGTAGTCACTAGACAACTTGTAATGGGCTGTCTTTTGAAAATTAAGTAATGTAATGATCAAAGCTTTCCAACCTGGTAAAAATAGTTAATGCTTGGTGGAAAGCAGGTTTGAGAGCAACATGACAGAATCAATGTTGATCCTCTGCACGACTTCTTCTCACACTCTGTTTGTCTTTAAAACCATGGATCCCTTTTGTTTATCTCCCTCCTGACAGTCTCTCCTTCTTTTCTTCTTTATCTTACAACATGACCCTCCTCTTCCTGGCCACCCTAACCCTCAAAACTAATTGTTTTTTCCCTCCCATCCCTCATCCTCTTTACACTGCTGAGGGAAATATCAGAGAGATGGGTGCTAAGGAATCAGGACTGTGGCTAACAGATGGTCGTGAGAACATGACTTACATGACAGCACCATCACTAACACACACACACACACACACACACACACACACACACACACACACACACACACACACACACACATAAAAACACACACATGTACTGTTGGCAAGCGATGCAAATACAACTACCTGCTATTTTAATATGCTTATTGGTTTACTGAGCTTTAATTGATTATACAATAATGTGAACCTCAGAGTGGGCCCACACACACACACACACACACACACACACACACACACACACACACACACACCGCCACACACACACCGCCACACAGACACACACACGATCATAAATACACACATACACACAAACTACAGTAAATAAAAGCTTACTGTACATGATGTAAGCTAAGATTTCACACTTCCTGTGCAGAGCTAGTCCACCCACAACAGACACACTGCTTGGCATCTGCTTGCACACACACAAACACAATCACTCTCACACTGATATCTAGAGTTATTATAACCTACGGCACATTTACCAACCATTATTAAAGAGACATTATTTCTCTGCAAAAGAAGAAATACTGCAATGGAAGAATAGAAGCTGCAACTAAAAGGAGTGAGCAAGGATGGATAGCAGGAAGCAGATAAACGAGAGAGGGACAGGACTCTCTCTTTCATTTGTGCTCTCTTGTCACACACACACTCACACACACACACACACACACACACACAAGATCGTCCACATATTCATATAGGATCAAGCTGCAGATTCCATTCACACACTCACCGTGTCATGGCTGCATCCGAACACTCGCAGAACGGACGAGGCGAGTTGGGACAGAAAACGCTGGGACATCTTGTTGTGAGTGTGTGTATATAACTGCACAGTGTGTCTGTTTGTGTGTGTGTATAGAAAAGTGAGAGGATTGTGGTTGAGGTGACTGAGATGCTACATTCTGATCGTGCTGCAGTAAGATGTTGATAGTGATGCTTGTCTGTATGTGACTCCTGAGTGTTTGTATGAAAGAGGGAGAGAGGACTGAATTTGTTGGAATTTGGGACTGTCCTACCTTCCCCTCGCCTGGCCCCTCCCCCTTCCTGCTTGCCGTGGCGTCATAAGGCGGCGCCTCGTGAAGAGGACAGCCCGATTGGCTGGATGTCCGAGAGGAACTGGCAGAGCCTGCTGGGAGAAATTCCATTGGCTGGTTTTAAGATGTCGCCCTATGAGTTTACATTCTGGATCAATCAACAGATGGGTTTTCATGTCTTACAATCGGACCTCTCCACCAATTAATTTCAAATAGCGTCTTTGCTTTGAAATTTAACCAATCACATTCTTGCTTTCCAAGATATAAAAAACCTTAACCAACCACAGCCTTCTACACTTCCTCCTACATCCCCTGCCTTGGCCATCTGTCTGCTAAACAAGCCAAGATGTGTGTGTGTGTGTGTGTGTGTGTGTGTGTGTGTGTGTGTGTGTGTGTGTGTGTGTGTGTGAAGTCATATACATGACATTTATAAAAGACCAGTGGATTATGACTCTTATTTTTATAACACCACTCATTTCATCCCATGTTTAATCTTCTATTTCTCTATTTAAAACATATTCCTTCTTTTCTCATGACATTTATGTGAGGTTTCTGTGAATTTAAGTTTAAAATTCAGCTGAAACTGAAACACAATATCTGGGTTGAATAAGGATACCCGTCCGTTATGTCCCTGTTCCTACCTGCAGGCTGGTCCACAGACTTGGACTGCTCCATCAGATGCTCCTTGGCTTTTGCAGACTGAGACAAGACCGTGGCTAGTAGCTGAAAACACATAGAAGCACAAGCAAACACAGATGATGCACTACGTTAGGAAACATTTTTTTTAAACCTTTGTTGGGCAAGTTGTAGGTGCAACATATCATTTTAAGTTGTTGGAACAAACGTGTTAGGCTGGAAGCGATCCTCCAGGCTGCATTAGCAATTTGTTTCTTTTAGCCTTGTGTGCATAATGTTAAGATTTGTTTCAAACCAGCTACTGGACATTCAAAAGTGAAAACATTCAATACACTTGCTTGTTATGTAAGTCTGCACAAATTGTAGTTGAGTGCATATAGGTGGACTTGTGTTATTGCTTTTCAAGAAAGACATGATACTGATTGTTTTTTTTTGTTTGCCTTCTCAGTAGGTTACAAAAATACTAATTCTGAGTCCACATCATTTCAGATAGGCTACATCTCTGTTAAATTTAACAAGGTGTGATGTATTTAAATTGTTGCAACATAATCCTTGGTTCTGATGCTTCCGGTGTCATTGCTGAAATACAAATCTGATTACTGCTGATGAAAATTGGATGGCATTAGACACAGAGAAGCCAGATGGTACCAAATTGGGTCTTATATTGCTGTGTGGATTTTTCAGGGGATTTAAAAAACGCCTCACTTGCTGTAAATATATGACGTGTGCAGCTGGCAGACAATCTCAGAGCAGCAGTGAGTTGTTTGCCATTAAACAATACCCGACACATTACAGAAAAAAAATGGAAAAGTGAATATTACAAAGAAATATTTATTTTAGTAAAAGTGATGAAGGTCTCTTCAAAACTCAAACATGAATTTAAATTTCCCGTTCATTGCACACGTTTGACTGTGAGATTGTGTGTGTGTGTGTGTGTGTGTGTGTGTGTGTGTGTGTGTGTGTGTGTGTGTGTGTGTGTGTGTGTGTGTGTGTAAGCCAACAGATGTTGCAGATTTGTGAAAGTATTCTTGTTTGGCCGTGGTTGTCTACAAGCCGGGTCAAATCAACAACCATTAGAGTTCCACCTTTTTTTGATGCAAACTGAGACATCAGAACAATCTTAATGCTGACAGGCTTCGAGACCAAAAGCACTTCAAAGTCCTTCTTGAGTTAACAGAGATAAACATGCAAATGACACAAATACATGTGATACAATTTCGCAAAAGTCAAATGATTTGCACGATCACCTTGCCTAAATTGACATATATTTGCCGCTTTGAGCAAATCTGATCATAATCCACTGTTGGTCAAAATCATTTCACCTTTTTGGCATCAATGCAAAATGGTTATTCTTTATTTGTGTGTGTTTGTATTTTTGTGTTGTACCTTCACCCCCTCAGCCTGTGCGTGGAGGATGTGTGTGGTGCTGCCGGCACTTTGACCGCTGCCGGATGACCTCAGACTGGTGACACTGCCAGAGCTACCAACACTGCTGCGATCTCCACCTGCAACACACATACACACAAAGACACACACCCACAAACACGCGCATACATACACACACACACACACACACACACACACACACACACACACACATGCATACGCAAACACACACACATACACACACACAGACACACACACAAACACACATATGCATACACACATGCATGCAACCGTACAAACAATACAAATCGATTTTTTGCATACAAATGCACACATGCAACAACCAGATGGATGCATACATTCACACACGCACACACACACACACACACGCACACACGCACACACACACACACACACACACACACACACGCACACACAAACATACACACACAGGCACACACACATTGAGTGGTTTAGCTGATTTCCAAAGCAGTGTGGTAACAGGTGTGACTCTCCACTGAAATGCACTGGGCAGCATGTGGTTGATTTGATGGACAGAACATACAGACAGACAGGTTGATGGACGACTGAGCGACAAACACAGGAGTGGAGGAAACAAGACAAACCTTTTACTTTTACACACAACACTCACACACACACCAATTCTCTCTCCCTCTTCCTCTCTCTCCTAACTGTTCTTTGACTTCCCATCCAAAACATCTCCATACATCCAGTTAGAAAGACACACAGATTGTTGACCAATGCAGATGGCTGCAGTCCTACACAGAAGGCCACTGAGCTCAACTAAGCTATACATGGAGGAATAAGCAGGACATGGGGGACTGTCAGGAGCAGGTCAAAGAGTATCTGAGAGCCTTCAAACCACTTCATTTTATAGGTCAAAGAAACTGATTGATTCTATAGGGACATTGCCGGCTGTGCCAGGCTGAAGAGCCTTTTTTTTTTTTTAACAGTGTCAGATACTATTTGACCCCGGTCAGACTTCATGATAGTCAGGGACTGAGGGCTCAGCGCAGCGCGGCTTAGTTACCTGCCACGGGCTTGCGCAGTACCCAGATCTCTTCGTTGGAGCCTCCATGGGGCCCGCTGGATGGGGAGGGAGAGCTGTGAGGACTTGCCTCTGAGCCGCGACAACCTTTAACACAGAACACCACTGTTAGCCGCTAACCGACCCTAATCTGTCCTAGGAAGGATCTCTATTTTCTTGATATCATAAACTAGCATCTAAAGCATGAATGATTGATATTTTAATAAACTTTGGGTTAGCTGAGCAAGTAAAAAATGGAAGGACAAATTTTCACTGATTGATGTTAAAGTTAAAATAGCTAAAATAGTTGAATTGCTCATTAGAAAACGGTGACTTTTCATAATTTGGCTTAGACCAATTTTTTGCTTAGGCTTGGTGCAACATTAGCATTTATTTAGTGTTTCTTCCCTAAGTAGAGAGTTAACTTTCCTTTAAGCTAAATACAAGTCACTTTCACTTTCTTGAGAAAAAACAACAACACACACGCTGCCATATTCTCCACTATTTTTCTAGTTAATTGCTAACTTTCTGCTAAAACAATCAGCTGTTTGATACTAGGTAAAATATGAGGCTGTAAAATCATTACAGTCGACTCCGTTTATACTAGAAATAGTTATTTGAAAAATATAGATGCATGTTGGTTCAAACCATTGTTAGGGTTTATTAAGGCCCCTATCTTTACACCTGAATCAGTGAATACAAAGAGGGTGAACGGTGAAGTGGGGTTAATTAATTACAAACTAGAAAAAGACTAAAATGACATACGGGCCAGAAGGAGAGCAGAGTCATTGGGTAAACGCAGATAAGGGATTCTTTTTTATAAAAGGATAAGATTAAAACTCTCTCACACACCACACTTTCATTCTCACACACATGCACACACACAGACACATACACAGAAAAAATACAGCATATATAGATATAGATATATGAAAACATTTATATACCCGTTGTACATAAATAAATCCATAACATGAATATCCGTGTATATACACATATATGCCATAATGTACATACACATACATATATAATGCATCCTTATGTGTGTGATTATATATGTACGTCTCATCAGAATGGTGCTGCTGTAGTGCATTTGGAGAGAGTCATAAACCTTTATAACCCTCTAACTAAGGGTTTATGAAAGGTTTATATGTGTAAACCAAAGTTGCTCCAGTGAAGCACACACATTAATCGTTTCATTTGCTTTCATGTAATACCGCAGCTCCTTCTTGTGGCCACTTTGTATCCCTCCAAGTGACATCAAACACAGGATTGATCAACCCAGCAGGCTTTTTTCTAATTGGCATATTTGTTCAACTTTAAAAAAAACCCTGTTATTGTCAAACAGTTTGATTAATGCTAATGCTTAATAATTATACTGGCCTGATTTTAGTTACCAGCCAAACTACATACGTTTTCTTGTTATTTTGAACCCAGTGGTCAGTTTTGGACTGAGTTTTTTAAGGACTTTTGTCTACAAGTATTTTATCTCCTGGAGGGAATAAATGGTGGCCAGTGAAGGTGCCCATTCACAGTTGTACAGTCTACAGTCAGTGAATAACTTACCTTCAAATCATCAAGGATGACAAACACATTGATAATGTACTGAGATAAGGCTTTACTTTTAATGTTATAGCTTGTTAATCTTTGTATGTAATACAATATTTTAGCGTTAACTTTGAAAACCTTGTGTTCAAGACTTCATGAATGGCTTTACAACAGCTAACAATACATTAGCATTGTTCCAGATACACGTTGTTAGTGTTTTCTTTTTTTACCTAGATAGAAAATATAACCTGTTAATGTAAGAAAAGTCTAACATGTCCAACTAATACAACCATCAAAGCAACAACTCCTATCTTTCCAGATTGTGTCTGTACACTATAATTCTTCTACCTGTTACTTCCATAGCACACATTCAATCAAGCATACATTAGGGGTATTGGTGCAAAGTGAGTAAAGGTGGTGTTAAAATGATTAGGCATGACAGTAACACAAACAACGTGGATAGAACAGAAAATAAGCTGGTTCACAGTGTGGTCGGGAGAAAGTTGTGCACAGTAGGATGGATTTGTGTTCATAAAACTGGTTGGATTGTCTTGGTGGTTGGGACAAAGGTGAGATACAGGGGAAGAGAAAAGAAAAAAAAACAGAAGGAAGGAGAAAAACAAAAAACTGCAAATAATAAAAACAAGGGACCAAAAAGCACGAACCAACTCAGGTGAACAGAGCTCTACGTTAAATGCTCAGTTATACGCACAAGAATCACATAGGCTACTGATTCTTTCTTACCGGCAAAAAGATTCTTTAATAGAATGGGCAGTATTGTAACTTTGGCCAAAATTGTCAACTAATACAAAAAAAATAGATTCTTAAAAACTTTAGGTGTTGTCTTAAAATTCTGCAACACTTAAACGGCCAAAGCGGTTACAAGATTTACAAAGTAAGGCAGAACTCTGGTGAAGAAGTATTGTAGCTTAATGCTGAAAGTTTCACTGTTAGCATCAGTTTTCAGAATCACCAGTGTGGCATGGAAAGCACCTCAGAGGGCCATGATAAGCTATAGCTAATGTTAGCAAGTTATGTCCATTTTAGCTAGGAGAATCACTCTGGTTAGCATTGTAGCTAGATGTTGAACGCTACACTTTATGCACATTCTAGTAGGAAACCTGAGTGTTCTCGTAACATTACAACCGCATTCAACATTTAACATTATGTCATTATAATTATCTATATATGATGACCTTATTCTTGTAATGTAACAACGTTTTCTCACAAAATTACGACTTTAATCTCATAGTATGTCATGACTTTACTTTTCTTTAATATGGCCTAAATACTCTGTATTACAAATATATCCGAGTAAAGAAGCCTTGAAATTGAAGTCTATTAAAACAACCTTTTTGGATGTTTTTTAAATGCCGTATGTTGTAAATTGCAGGATATATAAATCGTGATCCTTTATTCTTTCATGTTGAATAAGCTGCTATTTCTGATCAGAAAATAAAGAAGTGCCCTAAATTCATCGGATCGAATTTCAGTCTAAAAGCTGATTCTGATTTATAGGAATGGAGATGACAACAGCAAAAACAGTTAAATAAAAGTATAGTATGAGCAACACAATTACATAAAAAATTACATAAATAATGATCCATAACAGAAAACTTCAAAGCATGCCTTCTTCAAACTAATTTTCAACACCAATTGGATTTTTTCATGACCAATCAGAAATAGAGATCAATGGCAGACAAGATCAGACTCAGCAGAGGAAAGCATCCCTTGAAGCTTTAATAATAATAATAATAATAATAATAATAATAATAATTATAATGAAAAGGGGGTGTGTACCTGGGCCAGTGGGTGTGTCTCCCAGTGGGCTTGTCACGGGCGACTTGTTATAGCCAAAGGAAGTGAAAAGTGGAAGCAGTGGCTGATGGGAATGTGGTGGAGGAGGAGGCGGTGGAGGCAGGATATGGATCTGATGGAACGTGGTGTCGTTGCCGTTGACTACCGCGTTGGCAGGGGCAACCGTCGCCGGAGGAACCAGCGGTATCTTTTGAAACTGTTGAGTGCAAATGACTGTGCTGGCCAAACCTGGATAACACCCACCGTGACGACACACACACACAACCAGCCAACAGTGAACCATCGCCACGTAACAAACAAACAACAGAACAGAGAATTACACGTAAGAAAAAGGAGGAAAAAAAGGAAATTAAAAACAAAGTTACAAAATTAAACAAATGAACATAAGATGGTGAAGTACACGGCTGATGTCAAAGGATGAGGACAGAGAGAGGACGAACAAATGTGGGCGTTGTTACATTGAAATGTATTAAGAGGTTAGAAGGGGCGTGATTAATAGTGGGAGTGGAAATGGTGCAAGGAGGCTTCAGCGAAGAAATTTATTATAATCCGCTTAAAAAGCTGTGTACGCGGGTTGCCATGTCATCGAAACGGAAGCTTCAGTGTTTAGCCAGCGCTGCATCGGACCTTTCTGAGTTCTATCCTCTCTCCAAGCATCTCCAATATTTATCCTACTGTTACAACGTTGCTGCTCGTGGAGTTTATTAGAAAATGTTGTGTAATTTTAGGTCGGGTAAAATCAGTTATTTCTGAACCAGTTCAGCTGCCCGTTTCCATCGCTGCAACACCTGTTGCTTTGCTGGTTTAACTGGACTCATATCTGGCAAAACCGCCAAATTATTACTATTAGCTACTATCATACAATAATATTTATGTTACAGTATCTGAACAGAGTCATTCAACTTGCCATATCAAGTAGTGTTCACTGGTGCACTCTTCCACTAGTCCAATACAACTGGTTGCTAAATTACTACTCATCAAAAAAGGATTTCAAGTTGTGACCCTTCACACAACTCTTGATAACATGGTCATAAATCATCAAAATCAGTGCACTAAGCAAACAAGCCTGCAAGCCATTGTGCTAAAAGGCTTTACATCACTCTTTTTGTATTCACACTTCAATCAATCAATGATTTTTGTTTATATAGCTCCAACTAACAATAAAGGTTATCTAAAGTTATAAAGCAGGTCAAGACAAAACTCTTCCTATCTGAACCCAGTATTATGTCATTTATTTGGACCATCCAGTTTCATTTTGACTGTACATGCTGCTGTTGCAACTGCTCCATTTAAATTCCAGATCGGGGGGAAATTATTTGTTTTTCTTTCTTATCGGTGTTCTTTGTTAAAATGTATTGGTTGAAATAAATCTGCTGAAGCATCCTCATTTGTGTAAAAAGAAAAGAAGAAAAGACAGTAGAGTTGTTGTACATGGTGAAAAGATGGTGAGATGAATGATTAAAAATGCATGAAAACAGTTGAGTAAGTGAACCCTCTTGCTAAAACAGCTGCTGTAGCCCCAAGTGTGTACGTCCATGATTAGTCAGTATTGCTGTGCAAGCTGAATAGGGGATTTCAAGCTGTTTTCTACTGTATCCAGCTGTTCTATACTACGTATGTATGCCCAAAGAACACTGAAGGAAAGGAGCTTTATGAGGCTAACTCTGGCTCAACAGTCTTGTAGGTGGTTGAGAAACAATCACAGCATTTACTATGACTTGGAGCAGGTTGCATAGTGGTGAATGAACTACACAAGGATAGAAGAGATGGAAGAATAGATGTCCAGAAAGGTAACCACAGGAGAGAGAAGAGATCATCTAAAAGACAGAGATGAGTGAGTTTCTTTTGATCATGGAGGGTGGATCCAAACATTTACAAAGAGAAAGTTATACAGACTGAGACAACTAGACCTTTTACAACAAGAGACATACATAGATGGAGAAACTGACATACCAGACCTAAAGACAGACGCCAATATACAGAAAAAACAGACTGAGCCTAATTTGTGCATGAAACTTTGGGAGGATGGGATGGATGTGAATGTGCTCTGTAGTTCTCACCAGAGAGGTAAAAAGCTCATTACGGTGACATTAAATGAAGAAAGGAGTTTTTAAGATTATATGGGAGTTCAATAAACAGCCTAGCATTAAAAAACATACAGAAGACACACAAAATATAATCGTTTCCCCTTCCTTTTCTCTTGATTAGCAAACAACCTGTTGGAAATGTACATGAGCGAGTAGTATAAGGAATATCCATCCATCCTCAATCTGTACTGCTTATGCTGTTAAAGTGCTGGAGCCAATCCAAGCCATGCTAGCTGTATTCTCTAGTTTTATATCTCTACATGCATTTTAAGATAACAGGGTGTTGTGGGTAGTTTCTTATTCATCAATTGTCTGTATAAAAGAAGTGGAAATATCATCTAGGTCTGACAAGTGAGGCCAATGCAGAAGTGATGTAAACTTGTATACCAGTGGCCCACACTGGGTGATAGATGTACACATATAGATTGTAAGCTGACTTTATGACTTCAATAAAAATAGACAAAAGCAACTTAAACTAAAAATGCATTTACGTCTGCAAAATGAAATGGTATCATTTCAACACTGTTACCTCTGACTATTTAGCCACCCAAGTATTTACAGTCCTTATGCTAAGCTAATAATATACAGCCTTTTTAACTGTAGGGTTTTGTACCTTACAGACATCGTATTCCACACAAGAAAACAATCATTTAGCAGGTACTGCTACGTGTTAGCAATGATGAGATCATCAGCCAGGGACATGTGTGAAATGATGGTGTCTGTGTTATTAATATCAGGCTGAACTCATGAGAACTATGTGTTTGATTTAAGACAAGTGGTAGTGCAGTTATATGTAACTCAATTGGTTCACAAGTATTAAACTTAGATAAGTTAGATAACACAGCGATGAAAGCTTGGTGTGCGTCACCACTGTGCTCCGTTGACATTCTCTGAAAGGATTTTGATTCTAGCCTGTAATCACTCAAAAAGTTTAACCAATAAAAAAGTCAAGTTAAGTGCCCACATTCAGAGCTTCTCTTTTCTTCTTCATCTTGTTCTTCTTTGTTTTCATTCTTTCTCCAAGTTCTTTTGCTGTTTTTATCGACATGTTTAATGTATCTCCGGGACACTTTTGGGAAACTCTTGCGATCACTTAGCCACAACACACTCACATGCACACATACTTTAAAGTGCTCACACACCTGTGCGTTTGCTGATGACTTCCACCATGGTAGAAGGGAAGTAGCCCACTCGGTCATTCCCTGTTCGGTTGTCATGGATACAGCCTTTCCAGCGTCCATCAGGGTGCTGCTCCAAAACCTGTGCAGTAAGTTTGTTTACAATCATGATATTCAATTACACTCACAGTTATTGGCTCATTTCATACTGCTAACTACTTAAACTTTTGACTAATATTATATTTACAGATATTTTTATCCCTTCATTCTTAACTGAAGCTTAGGCACTGCTTCGTTTTCTTTTAATTACTGTAATAAGTTCCCAAAGGCTGTATAAAAGCTCATTAATATTCATGGCTTGTTGGCCGACTGCAATGTAGCAAGAGAATACATGTTTTTGTAGAACAAATTCATTGTAATGAGGGAGGTTTAAACTACTCATTCCTGCATATTCATTAGAAATCCCACCAAACTAGTACGGATATCAATGATTTAAGATTCAGGAAAGCACAAACAAACTCTTCATTTAAGCTGTGAAGGCTTCTGAATGCATGACTCTGCAAAGAGCTGCTTGACAGAACTTTAGCTACACACTAGTTATGCATACAGTTTAATTACAGACATGTTTACAATGAATATTGTTAAAATAACTCCCCCATACTTGATCTGCATCAGTGTAGCTTTGTAGCACCTTTAGCTCCCTCTAGGGAACAGAACAAGGAAGTGGGGTGAGAGAGGCCTTGCCTCATACAGGTGCTGTCCAATCTTTTCTGTAGTTGTATCTGTAGTTGTACTACATTTGGACTGTATCAGTGAGTGAGTTATATCATTCATGTTTACTTGTTACCCCTCGTCAGTCTATGTGAATACGAGGTTAGAGCAGATCAACAGAGAAGTGGTTACTTCCTCTTACATTGAGAAAACACCTATAAACAATTTTGTGTTCCATATTGAAATATTTTACATTTTGTGCAAAAGTTACACCATTTATAATCTGAAACTAAACTAAACTGAATCTAACATTTTTAAACTAAATACTAGAAATGCTTTTGCCTTTAACCACTTGAGTGTCAACAACAATCAATTTTAATGTCAGGATTGGTGCCTGCGTGTGTGTTTGTGTGTGTGTGTGTGTGTGTGTGTGTGTGTGTGTGTGTGTGTGTGTGTGTGTGTGTGTGTGTGTGTGTGTGGGTTACCGTAATGACGTCTCCTGCTTTGATGTTGAGGCTGGTCAGGTCGTAGTTGTTGCAGTAATCCTTCAAAGCTCGAACCTGAAGAGCTGCTGATGCATCTACCAATCAGAAAGAGACAAAAGATTCAAACATTGTGTATGGGTTTTGAAGAATGTCTCTTGGGCCACAATGTTGTACTGTCACTTTTCAATATGCGGCTCTTAATCACACACTGTAACCTCTTTATTGTAACTTTCCCATTAAAACAATGTACAGAGTTTACACAGTCTGTGGTTGGAGACTATTACAGGAGCAGTTTGATGTTTGGATGCTCTCAAGTGAGAGTTAGATGAGAAGGTGGTACAGTTTCCTGTGCAATATGAACAAACACGATATAAGATGATAACTTGTGAGCTGTAAGTATTAGGGCCTATTTGTTACTCTAGACAAAATCTAAACAGGCCCATGCAGTGGACTCATATATAACATACTCACATACTAACATAGGGGTGGCAGAGCTCTGTTTCTCTAACTCTCTTGAGGAATGAATTGAATTTCCCAAAATGAGTTGAGCTAACTTTCTCTGTGACTCTTTCCCGGCATTTGTCAAACAATCCTCTCTACTCTTTTCCCATTAAGAAGCTTCTCTTCTGTTTTTACTTATCCAACCATTCATCACTATCACCTATCATCATCATACACCCTACCCCTCAGCAGCTGTTTGATCTCTCTGCTGGCTTGTGTTGCAGTGAACTGGTAGACAATGTCCAGCGCCGTCTGGCTGTAGGTGTTTCTTACTGCGGCGTTGATACCACTCTGGAGAGGAGAAAATAAAATGGAATTGGTATTTGTTGTTTTTTTACAGATTTAAAATGAGCGATCAAAATGTAGAAAACACAAAAACAACAAGAACAACAAAAAACCCTCAAGTCTGTCATTTATGTTTTATTATAGTCAAATTAAATAAATTGGCTGCAAACATGTTTTATTTCAATAAAAGATCTAAAACAATATTCAGTATCCAATGTGTTCTTCCCTCATTAATATATATACGACTATATAACATGCCGAATCTTTCACAGCCAGGGAGTAAAATGACAAAAAGTAATATTCTCATAAGCTCTTCAATTGATATCGCCCCTCTTATTTTCATAAACCCTGGGGCATTTAAAGTCACCATCACAAATCAGTCATTTGCTAAATCGTTTTCTTGTCTTGCAGTTCAGCTACATTTCTCATAACTCTGTCTCAACATTATCACATGGCCAAGAAGAGCTTTTTCACAAACAGGCCTCAGACTCCCACAGCATTTAGTTATGTTTTTCTTCCCAAGGATCTTGAGAAAACGAGGGTCTTTCAATGACATGGTTCAGGTGACAACTTAAAGGCAGGAAGGTAGTCAAATAAACAACAATGTTTTACTTTTATATATATATATATATATATATATATATATATATATATATATATATATATTTAAGTATAGTCTCAATACATTTATTTCACTGACATTTTCAAAATCGTTGGACAGTTTGTCCAATTTTCATGTGATAGCTTTTTCATTCATTTCAGAAGTACAATTACCTAATTCAATATTCTTACAATAGATACATTAAGCCCTTTTTTGTTTTTAAATTCATATAGGCCTGAGCTTTTGAGGACATATTGACATACTTATATAGAATAATCAGCATTACTAAAAACTACACCCATCAAAAAGTGTCAATGTAGAGAATGAAAAAGTACAAAATATCCCTCTGATGTGTTTTCCTGTTTTTCAGAGGGTAAAAGTACTGTAGCATTCTGTGGAATCAAAGCCTGTATGGGAGAAGTTTTAAATTGATAGATACTGCTTAACTTTTATGCATTCAAGAGCAGTACAACTCAAATGGATATCACACAGTGAGGATGTAAAAATCCAAGTAAGGTTGTAATGTTCCTTTAAATGAATCTAAGCCCAGGAGTCAATGCAACAAGGTCTGTCAGTTCAGTTCCACTTACTTCCAGCAGGAGTCTCACTGCCTCTGTCTTTCCACAGAGGGCTGCTTCATGCAGGGCAGTGCCCGCTTTGGTCTGTCTGTTGATATCGATGCCCGCCTGGATCAACAGTCTGACAGCAGGTGACACAGGAAAGAGGAAGGGAAGGAAGTGGAAGTGGAAGGAAAGAAAGAGATGACAGAGAAAGGACAGGGAGACATTTAAAGGGAAAATAGAGTAAATAATAGCAAAGAAGAGAAAGGAGAAGTGACGAGTTGAGGGATGAAATGCAAAAGTAAAAACAATGATTATTGTCAACAAAGTCCATAAAATGACCCTGACCCTAACCCTAACCCATAAATAACAGAGTGTAAACCCAAATTTCCCCTAGGGGATTAAGAAAGTATATCAAAATCAAAAAAATAAATAAATAAAAAAGCAGTCAGAATACCTGAAATAACTATTGCATATAGAAAATCGATGCAGACACAGTGAGAGTGAAAAAGATGAAGCACCGTTTGATTGAATGTAACTAAAGAGAGGCAGGAAATGGGGAAAAGAGAGATTGGGGGATGACATGCAGCTCACTAACAAGCTAAACTAAGATGTAGCCCAGGCTAACAATAAAATGATAAACATGAGCATGTGTACATTATTGTTTTGTGCATGTTGGCATGCTGGTGTGAGCATTAAGTACTGAATACATTATGCCTCAAAGAGCTGCTGAACTGGTTGGTGGATTAATTCACTCTGACATTGACACATATTGAGTAACTTTACAGGACAGGAAGAAGACAATAGGTTGAAATAAAACATGTTGTTCATTTGGAAAACACACATCACATTTTTTTCTGACATCTTGCAACTTAGAGTCCGTGTATGTGTGTTCATGTGGGTGTGTCACTAATCAGAATCACTTCTGGAGAGGCACGCTCGGGCTGAACCAACTACGACAGGCTTCATTCTCTCTCTCTGTTTCCTCATTCTGTTATAAACATCCCTCCATCTCTCTCTCATTACTTTTCTAACCCTCTCTCCCTGCTTCTCTCTTATGATCCCCTGGTTGCAGTCGTCTCTCATCTTTCATCAATTCTCCGTAGCATCATTTTCCAAGCCAAGCAAATATATACACATGCCATGAGTAACTTAAGAAATGGGTGGAAGTAATGAAAGGAAAATTAGTGGAGTTTGTTGTGAGTGTTTATTTGCCCCGGCACACTGTCCTACTCCATCCAGAAGCTTTGTGCTAAATAATGACATCACCTTGGCAACAAAAATCACTTTGGCATGATGCTCTCTTTTGCGACAACATAAACAAAAATTAGGCACACTTCCCAGTCAAGAGAAGATTATAATGAGTTGACATTTAGTGGGACAGGGTGCCAAATCTGCAGTTTCCAGTTTATAAAACAATTAAGGCTCATCTGACTGCTGCATCACTGTACACATGTGTTTTATTATTCCTTGAGGTAATTGGACCACGCTGTTCCTCTGTTGTGTTATATAACTGTTATCTCAGCGAGCTCAGGTGGACTCTTTAAAGCCAGCGATTCATTAGAAGCAGTTTGTTTGTGAGATGTGGACCTCTCTGTATTTGTGGACGGTTGTGTGAGTCTGTGTGTGAGTCTGTGTGTGTGTACCTGATGATGTCTATGTGTCCATTCTTGGCAGCCAGGTGCAGCGGAGATGTCCCATTGGGGTCATGGGTGTCTCCTTTTTTAGGCTCCAGTAAAGCAGCACACATGTTACTGGACAGCAACAACTGGACCACCTACACACAAACACACACAGGACATAAGAAAGACATTTGACCTTTTATGTAGATTTGTCCTTTATTTTATTTTTATTTTTTTTACACAAATAAATCTACTTCTTACCCCAACTCTGCCGAACTCACAGGCCAGGTCCAGAGGTGTTTTCCCTGCGTTGTCCACAATACAAGGATTGGACTGGTGCTGCAGCAGCATCTCCGACTAATGATGAAAATACAAACCGAACACACAGATGGAAATGTATCAAATACATTTCACCCTTATTTACACAAGGCACACCCTGAAAAGGTCAACAAAGTCAGCCTATCCCTATAGACTAACACACCCTAACATACAAGCAATCACAATCACACCTATAACATATTTGAAGTCGCCAATCAACTTATTTATTAACACTCTTCTAATACAGGCAATGTCAAACCTAGCTTATCATCGGCTTCATGGCATAGTGATCGAGCATTCAGCTTCTCTTTCATTGGTATGATTAAAAAAAAGCATGTAAAGAGAGTTACAGGGGTTGTTTGTAAAAAAAACTTCCCAAATTGATGTTACCAACAAAGAAACCTAAGTTAGAGCAACTTTAAGGAGGAAGAAATATCGATTTAAAACACATACACTTATTGCTGCAACAGATACAGTAAGAACCATTTTAAAACACCAATTTAAAACACATACACTTATTAGACCTTTTAAAAGATGACAATCATCCTGATACACTGACTTAAGAGTAACCAAAGTTAGCTTAGTAAGGGGCGGTCTGTAGGGGAGCCAGAGGGTTGCCAGTTCAAGTCCCGGCACGGACCAAGTCCGGAAATTGGTCTGGTAGCTGGAGAGGTGCCAGTCCACTTCCTGAGCTCAGTAGCGCACGCTGTGGGCAGCCCCCTCACTATGACACCTCTCCCTTAGTGCAGGTCCATAGAATCCTGTTTGTGCATGTGTGTGTATTTAGGCCTATGTTTGTGTAGCATGTTCACTAGACAGAGTGTAAAAACAAATTTCCCCTCGCGGGATCAATAAAGTATAAATTATAACATTAGTCTGAAATCAAGGACCCATTATTTTTAACAGGAAATTGAATAAGTAGTTCATCTGTCATTGTTATGCTTGCATTGAATGCCTACTGTATGAAAAATGGAAGCTTGCAGACGCAGCAACGAGTAAGAGGGAAGGGTTTTTTTTTTTTTCTTGGACAATGCCCAAGCACTGTAAAAAACACTGTGATTATAAAAACACATATTTATGTAAATTATACACAAGCATGAAAAGCTGCAGAGACACAGACATTACAGGAAACCCCAAACGCTTGCTCAGAAAATATGTCATGCTGTGTTGAAAATCAAAAGCACTTCAGATGTCCTCAGGAAAGTAGGGCTGATACACATATTAGAAAGCAGCACGTTAATATGTCACATTTATTACAATACAAGCCTGTTGTCTTATTAAATATCTAGCATAGTCTGTGTTTAGTTAATAAAAATTACATAATGGAAGTGACAGAGAGAGATGTAGCAAGCTCTTTATCTATTGAATAAAAAGCAGAGACTTGCTGTTTTTTAGATGAGCAGAGAATAAATCCCTGTTGGTTGAGCCTGTGCGGTAACCAGAGAACAGCACTGTGACAAGGAGTGTAAGAAAAGCTTGGTAATAGTGGTAAAAGACTTAAAAGGATAAATTCCCTAAACCAAAGGAATTAATTCAATGTGCTTTCAGTTTTCTAATAAACCTTAAAAATGGAACAAATTAGAAGACATGCCAAATTAAATTCTCTTGTCTCAGATAAAAACATGGTCTGGCCGTCCTTCTCTTTAAAGCAAATGTCTCTCTAACGTCTCTTCTGTGCCTTACTGGATGTTATAATATTCGATTTTTCAAACTACGGTCTGTACAGTTTCAGTAATTTTTGATTAATTTGCCCTCACTCAGGGTTTGTTGCCCTGTGTAAATCATGTGTGTTTAATCAAATTGAAGAAGGGGTCCCTCAGCCAGTGAATGCTGAGTGTTTGCTTTTCTGTAGAGTATTTAAGCTGCTGGAGTAAGTATGCTATATATCATTGTTGTAGCATTGGCAAGCCGGCATTGGCAAGCCTGCAATGCCACTGTGCTGATTCTCCCTGATTGTATTTAGGTGCAAGCCAAAGATTCTTAATCGTTCATAAGAAGAAATTTGTTCTTAAAACCCACTGACAGTTTTTAAGAAGGTTCTGACCATCACCAGTTTATATTAGAGATGGTATTTTAGCTGAGAACAAAATCGTAGAACACTACAGAGTAGTACTCGAAATTGGTCTTGGTCTCAAGACCAGGCTCATTTAAAATCAAGACCAGTCAAGACCACCACTGATAGGCTGTCTTTCCACCTCATTACTGTGATTAGAAGAAAGATTCCCCTTTCTAACAAATAACAAATTCATTCATAATTTGATTTTCATCCCCCGGTTACCGTCGCAGAGTGACACGTCCAGTGCACACAGGATGATTTTTTAAAATGATTTTTCATTGATATTTATGGTCTTGGTCTTGCCTTGGTCACTACCTGCCTTGGTCTTGGTCTTGACTGGGTATGAATCCCTAAATGTCTTGCCTCGGTCTCGGTCTTGGAGCGCTCTGGTCTCGGGTTAGTGTGGTCTTGACTACTACACTACTACAGAGTATCTTATACACTTTTGAGTTCCCACTGTGTATGTTATTGTGTTTTTCTCAATTTTGCACTTTTATATTATTGAATATGTTAAACACATGATTTAAATATGATCTACTCCTAATGCAATCAAGCATCACTTTCCTTGTTTGATCTTAACAACAAAATGTTGATTATGGACATAAATTTAGCACTTTGTACGAATTTCTTATTCCCAACAATAAAGATCTATGTTAACACATGGGTATATAAATGGCAACTCTGTCACATGTTCTGTTATTTAACAGTTTCAACTTTTAGACTAGGCTTCTGTCAGATATGAGATATGACCAGTGTCTCTCCTCTGTTTCCATTTCCCCCCTAATTCAACAATGTATTACTTCATCTGGTGTATGTCCTGATTTAATGCACATCGTTTCTGATGACAGTACTGTCTGTACTACAGATATAATCTGATGTATCTGTTTGTCTATTTCATATCTACTACTGATGCTACTTTTTTATCATGTAATCAAATCTGCCTGTATGGAACTACATTTAAAACTACTTCAGTATTTCTAACTTGGCGCTCAGAGCACAACCGCTTAAATAGTTTAATTTGGGCATTCTGGATAGCTCTCGAATTCTCTTTACTATCCAGAGTGACTTCTGTGTGTGTGCTGTGTGCACACAGACCTGTAGTCTCATGCTTTTAGATGGCCATTAAAGGGGAATTTTTTATGAGAATAAGAAGAATATGTGCAAGCTTCCAGATATACATGGCATTCCTCAATTTAGGAACATGCTGCTGTTCAAACCTCGTGAACAAATTTCATTTTTGTCAATTTAGGTGACTCCTGTAGACAAAAGCGGTTCCTCATATCTCTTTTCAGATTGGTCTGGACTTGCACAAGTAGCTTTTCTGGCCCTTAAAACAATCAAATACATCACTCTCTGTGATTGATTGTGATGTATGTATTTTTTTATTTTTTTTAACATTAAAAACAAACTCCCTTCAACCTCCACTCTGAGCTCCTTCTTTTGAAAGAATCGCTGTTTCTTCACTCACCACGTCGTAGTGGCCGTGCTGCGCTGCCAGGTGGAGAGGAATCTGTCCTTCATCTGATTGGCCGTTGACAGATGAACCAGATTTCAGCAACATCTTCATAGGTTCCGCCTTCCCCTGCCAGGCAGCGTAGTGCAGCGGCCGCATACCTGCTCATAAAGATACACACACACATGAACAGTAAAACACGCAGGCTATCACTCAATGAGATGTATGATGGTTTTGATCACATTTATTCACATGGTAGAGGTCAACAAACGCAGTTATTCTCTGCATTGATTGTACTTACATTCGTTTTTATGCCTGTGTTTGTGTTTGTGTTTGTGTGTGTGTGTGTGTGTGTGTGTGTGTGTGTGTGTGTGTGTGTGTGTGTGTGTGTGTGTGTGTGTGTGTGTGCATGCATTTCCCCTCACCTTTCTGGTCTCTGATGTCCACAGCAGCCTGTGACTCCAGCAGCAGAGTGATGAGCTCCAGGTTTCCATTGAGTGATGCATGATGCAGAGGAGAAAACCTAAATACAAACATTAACAAATAAACAAATCAGTTGTTTTTTTTTTAAATTAGAGGTATTTTTAAAGTCATTTTGTCAACATTAATTGAACGTTTGTCTGAGTAACAAACAACCATTCAAAGTAGAACATGAATGTGTATGCTCACTCTCTCTATCTCACCTACACATACAAACACATCCACAATACAAATACATATACACACGGGTCAGTCATGGCAAAGCTTAGCATGACAAATAGATTTAATAGTAGAGGATTAGGAGCAAATATCTCACATAGGATGGTGGGAGATGAAAAATCATACACAAGGGAAAAGGTATTATGTAATGAAAAGGATACAGTGTGTGCGTGTGTATGTGATACCAGAGGGTGTCTGCAGAGTACATGAGATTAATATGTCAGCATTGATTGTTAAGCATGAGAAAGGGTATAGTGGGTGGAAGCATGACATAACCTGAGGACGACAACAGAAAACAGAAACACATTTAAAAACAAAAAAAAAAATCCTTCTGTGTCTCTGAGACTCTCATGTCACTCCTTTATCCTTTCTCTGACTCCTCTCTCTTGAGATTTATGGTTATGGCCACACGTCGTTACAGAACGCTTTATGAGGGATTCCTTCGCCTTTAACTGACGACCCATTTAACTAAGGTGAATATAATGCAATAACCAGAGTCGTTATCAATGTTTGCTCTTGTCTAATGTTTTTCACAGGAGGTCCTGGTTTGAGGCTGTCCTGTTGCTCCTTTCCTGCATGCCATTCCTCACTCTCTCTCGCTCCCTGATTTCCGATTATATATACTGTCCTGTCTCTCTAATAAAGGCATAAAAACTAAAGAAATAAATCTTTATACAGAAAAGAGATAAAACATGATATATTGAGAGATGGGGAACAGTGAAACCCTCTCGTATACACTTATACATAATGCTGCTGTCCTCACCCTGATGAATTTCTACTGCATGTTAATACTCGAGAGTATAATGTGAGCCAAGTTTAACTTAAATCTACATGAACCTTAAATTGACCTTGAACTGTTGATAGAAAAGTAGATAAATATAGGCTTAATGTCAATAAGTGAAAATAGGAAACTGAGTCAGCTGTGCAGTGCCACGTCTGAACACAAGCAAGCAACTTCCATTGCACATAAACGCTTTGCTTTGAAACATTGATTCAGCTGCAGTTTCTACATCAGCACAGCATCTTCTAAGTTTTGTGCTTACATACTTTACAAAGATGATGTTAAAAACAGGGCGGAAGGCTCATCTCCACCGAGCGCAGGGGAATTTGTCCTCATTTTAAAATATGACTCATGTTCACCTTCCACCTACACCTAGACAAGGTGAATTAACAATGTGAGAAGGAAAGGTTATACCTTTGGACAGAACCAGGCTATAGCTGGTCTCCAGCTTCCAGCTGTAATCAGCTCCAAAAGAGACTCTGCTGACAGAGTGCTATATTTCTGCTCATTGAGACAGATGCACAGTAGCATCACTTAATGTCTAAACAGACTCTCATTCCTCTCAGTGAACCTTGTTTTTTAGAATACTTTTGGTAGATGAGATTAAAGAAAAATAAATTTACCCAAATAAAAGAAATATACAGTATGAGGCGATACCTGTGAGCTGCAGTCAACTTGAGCTGCACTGATTTCACATTTGAGATGCCCCCCATCTCAACAATCACCTGACAACACCTCTTTTCAATTCACTGTCCCTTCCTCTAGTCTTTCATTACCAGCTAGCATCGACCTGTAGGCTCATTTAAGATGCTGGAGTAGGTATGAGCTTGCTCCTCAAATTTCAGCATGTCAATTAAAAAAAAATATGCTCTGCTGCAATAAATATTTTAAATGAACCAAACGTTAGCTGTCTGAATGAAATACATTCTCTATCATGTAGTTGACCATGGTGTATTTCCAGCATTGTACCCCGATTCAATCTGAGGTCTTTCTTGATGTAATTTTTTTTTTTTTACTAATAACAGAGCAATCCTTTAATTTATTATCTCTAAATGAAAAATAAATTGCAAAAAAGAAAAGAAAAATGATTTGATAACAATTGCTCCCATACCAGTTAAAATCAATTGATGCCAATTAGGCTCAACCTACAGCACAGGGTAAGGTTAAGCTTGATTATTGTTCACTAATATTTAAAATGTCTTTAAAATAAAAACTTTGTTCTTGAAATCCACAAAATAACTTGCAAGGGATCTTTTCTACTAAAAATCAATCACATTCTTAATGGGTACCACTACCAGAAGTGGTTACAGGCCAGAGACCTAACCCTAACCCTAAGGCTAGAGATGTACCCAACCATTCACCTTGCTTTCTAACCCATAGCCAGCTGTGTCTGCAGCATGTTACTGGAGGACACGTCTGAAGGGCACACCAGAGAGCTCAGGCCGTATGCAACTACCGTGGGATGTAAACTACAGACATGGCGACACGTAAGGAGGTTCTTATTATGTTATTTCTTAGATCGCAGAGGAAAAAGCAACAGCAGTGCCAATGGGTGGAATGTAAGGTGGACAAAACAAACCATTGGCCCTGTTTCCATTTATTTTGCAGGTTTCCGCGTCAGTTTCTAAAATGGTTCTTACTGTATCTGTTGCAAGCTATTTTGAAATGAAATAGTCTTCCAAACTTTCTGCCACTGTTGTCCCTGCTGCTGTGTTGACCCTGTCACATCTCCTCTGCCTCTACACTGCCCTGCACAGCTTTAATGTACGAGGATGTGCACAGCCATCATGAACACACGAAGGCATTACAAGCAAGTGTATCTCAGACCTAACCCTACACACCATTACACCTCTGCTGGTTTCTGTATGTACAGCATGACGTGTTCCCTTAAGGTCCAATGATGCTGTTAGACGTTAGCGTCATTGGACTTTCCAGCAGCTCTATCCTTGACAGTGGCACGTTGAACCCTCTTATCACAACAAACAGTCGGAGGAGTGTTCTCACTGTGTGTGTTTCATAACCCACTTCTGCATTTCAGCAATCTTCTTCCCCTTGCGTTCCCTCTAGGGTTAAACAGGGATACGGTTACACAAAGCTGCACCCGGCTTAGCATTCTGTGTGTGTGTGTGTGTGTGTGTGCAGCAGCCCTGCAGAGTGTGGCAGGGGGATGCATGTATGGTAGAGTGGGAGGGGGAGGGGAAGGGAAGCCCTCAATCTTGTAGTAAAAGCTACCATGCAATATTTATGCCTCCTTCTCTTATTCCTTTCTCTACTCTCCCTTCTGTTCTTACTCTATTCTTCCTTCAGATTGCTCTCTTGCACATCTTCACCTCCCTCCTCAGCCTTTGACAATTGAACCTCTCCCCTCTGTGGCTCCATCGTCTTACTACTGCTGTTTTTCCTCTCAGGTTGTCTCTTTCCTCTTTATGCCTCCAACTCTGTCTCCTCTCTCTTCCCTTTTATAAATCAGTCACTCTCCATCAACCCGTGACAGATCTCTATACTGTATCTCTCACTTCAGGAAAACAAGTGTGTAGAGGAAAGTTAACCCAAAGTGCCCTTTTTTCTGGGCAGATGTGTGTGAAGATTTTTTTTTTAAAGACTGATCTAATTCTTTAGTAACTAATTTCTATTTACAGATTATGTATAGAAAGATGAAATCTGAAGGCAAAGACACAATTTGTGTTGTCAGAAGTGTTTTTGTTAGTAGTCAGAGTATTACTGCCTGCTTGCATTTCAGCTGGATTAATTTGTCAATATACAGGAAAAGTAAAAGAGGCACAACACATGGGGCGTAATTCAATCCCAGGATGTACTGGTAATCTAAGACCAGTGTTTCCCTGCCCCCCCCCCCCCCCCCCCCGAAGGTCAAGTAAGTATAAGTATTTTTGGGCTTTTTGGGCCTTTATTGTAGGGATAGGATAGTGGATAGAGTCGGAAATCAGGGAAAGAAGTCATTTAAGGATACCTGTCCGATAGAAAAGGACAGCTGTCATTAAAAGTAACACATGAACACCAAGATTCCTTCAAGTGTTTGTGTCGTTGTGTCGCCGTGTCGGCATGTCGGCTTGTCCCCACCCGCCCAACGCTGTAAACCTAGGGGAAACACTGAAGATGATTCAGCTATGTACAGATATCTGCATGCAGCTGCAGCTAATAATCCACTCTTAGACGTTGCCTCTCATCTTCAACACCTTTTTTGCATTTTATGTTGCTCGTCAGAGTATGAACAACTTAAAGAAGTTGGCTAAAAGTCCATTACATAAGCACCATCAAAATGCTTCACACAAAATGTGGCTGTTGCTCCTATTGCCAGACAATAGCCTTTAGGTTCAGAAAGTGTTTTTTTAGCTAAAACTGAGAAACCATCAACCTTTATGCTTTTGGTTGTTCTTTGGTGCTATAAAAGCAAGAGCAGAGGGGTTGTTTGTCAACAGGCAAGACAGGCAACTGCTTGGGGCCCCAGGCCTGTAAGGGCCCCCCCGAGGGCTGACAAAGTTAAAACCACAGCAGTAGCTCAAAATGTTCAAATGGTGCAATGACAGTAGGAAACCTCCTTAGCCTCCTTAAGCCTGACAGCGCTCTCTCTTGTTGCGCTGCTTATCAATTCAAGCGTTACTCCTGTGAAAACCAAAGTTTGTCAATGAAAGTCACTGAAGTAAAATGAACAGTCTGTCTGGGATTGAAAAAAGAAAGTAGAAAAGCATTGGAATACTGGCGGACATAATGGTGGTTGGAGGGGCCCCAAATTCATGTTTGCCTAGGGCCCCAAAAGACTGTAGAATCGCCCCTGAGCAAGAGGGATAACATTTGGTCATTTGGAAGCAGATAAGTACAAATCCCTGGATTTCTTTGGAGAAAGGTTTGACGTTTTAGCAGCCTTTAATAATAATAATCATAATTGTAGTATTATTATTCTAGTTCTCAATCTTTCCCTGAGTGAGGGGAGAAGATTGACACCATCTCCATGCCAGTGTGCTTAAAATACAAAGCTATAGCTTAGCTTAGTATAGGAAATAAACAAAATTAGCAAAACCTGAAAAAACGAATTTCCATTTTTCTTTTTTGGATGGTTATGATTTGTAGTTTGTACAAATTGTACAGATGATTGCAAACTCTGCCAGTCTGTTTATGGTGGTTGGTGATTATAACTGTGATAATAGAAACAATGTCGTTCCTTCAAACTAACAGCTGTGTGTATACAAACCAACAAATAAGATTCAACCACAAGAAATCATATTATTAAACCATCCCAAAGACTTTTTTAGAATCGTGACACCGATGACCGTGAAGGGTGCTTTGAGGTCACGTGAGAGCATGAGTTTCATGAAAAAAACTCCCCGTACACGAACATCTTTCATCACACTGCTTCTGAACCCATGTCTAATGCATCTCCATTTCAGAATCCAAACTGTGTTTCATATCCTGCTTCTTCAATCCCTCTGACCAGCTGCTTCTGTTTACATAGCTGTGCTGCTCATCTCTGTCTCTTGTGATGCTTTTAAATTCGGCACGACTTTCTCCTACGCTCCTCTCACTCGGTTTATATACCCTATATATGTTTATGAGTATACCTGACTAGCTTGATCACCCTTGCTACATATTTCAGCTTAACAACGGGTCTCCCCTGCTATCTAATATTATGTGAAGAGTTTTTGACCCAATTTCATAAATGGGAAATGTTGATGCCTCCCATGGCTCTCCAAAAACATACTGCTCCAACAATCACACAATGGACAGGAAGACAAAATCTACCGCTCTCTTCCTCCCATCTGCTGGTGTGTCCTCAGGTGTGTGTGTGTGTATATAGTACAAGTTCTTGTTCTCCTTGCTCGTGTATCGTGTCGTTCTGTCTGTTCTTTACTAACCAGAGTCTGCCGCTCTGCCTGGGAGTGTGTGTCCCATGGTGTTAACTGTCCATAAAACACAGACTCCATAACATCTGACGGGGAGTTATGTGTTTATGATGTCTCTGCTGCTCCTTTTTAAACATGAAATCAGTGTTAAAATACCCCAGAGAAGTGATCATGGAAACAAGAACTCATTTAACCACTGCTGAACACTGTGACAATCTATTCTAGTACAATGTTCTTTCACAATCTAGGAGCCCACGGCCAGATTGTCAGAAACTGATTTATGTGTTAAGGTGACTCAAATGTTAAAAGGCATCTCATAAATACATTTAGCCTCAGGGGTTGAAAAGAAAGGTTATTTTGATAGTCTCATTACTTCCTCTTTAGCATGTTAAGGATCGCTGAGAACACAAAACAGCAAACCAACAACTTTAGTTATCTTTTAGTCCACAGACTATTTTTAAATCGTTATAATGATTTGTTATACAATTCTATTAAGTTAGTGCGATTCTTCTGTAACTGTGTGCTACCAATGAATGACACATGCTAAGTTGCTAGTAGAGGTTTAAACAACCTCTATTCAAAAGTGGTACGGTCCAACATGGACTTGACCCTGACAGTAAAGGAAAAGAAACAACGTAAAATCACAAGTTATTGAAAAGGATGTTACCAGTCCAACTCAAAACTAAATGTATCAATCAATAAATGAATCAATTTGTATTTTTAACAGCGCAAAATGATAACAAAAGTAAGGGAAGCTCGAAGAGGACATGTATCCATCCATTTTATTTTACTCAATATTTCTGAATAAACGTGTAATTTGTGGTTGTTTTTTGTGATCTAGACTTATTTATGTCTTTGTCTCCAGATAACCCTGGTTTTCCCATGATTACAAGTTATCGTTGTCGGGAGCTTGATAAAATGACTGAAATGAACTCAATTATCATGGGTAATCCAGCGATGAGGCCAAGGATTACGAGATCATTTGAGATCTTGAGAAAACAACCAGAATGTATACTTGCTCAGGAAAACTGAGTTAGAAAATGTCTTGGATGCATGTCCTTCTAGGGCTTCCATACAAAGGTTATCTGAGGACACTTTGCAAAAAGAGCTGGTTTAGACCTAACTCTTTGAAATACAAGTCTATTATATTAAAGACAGCTTAGTTTGCGACACTTTAAATAGCGAAACATTTGGTCAGTTTATCTAGAAATGTCCTGCTTTGTCATTACATCACAGCACATTAAGAGGTAAGATGAAATAAGCTAAAAATGCAGAAAAAGAAATGCTGATAGGTATTTTAGTATGTGTTTTTTTTTTTAGTACAATATCATATATGTCAAGATTGTCTTAACAGTATGGACAATGTTACTTTGGTAGCTCCATGGAGGTTTGACTTGTGTTCTCATAAACCAGAACATTTTGGGTTGATTCTATGCGTCCACATATAAACACATGAACTGCTTCTTGTATGTTTGGTACCATATGTATATATGCTGTTTGTCTCGATGTGGGAAATGTCGTGCTGGTACACATATGAGGCCGCCTTCCTTGTTTTTTTTTTAAATCCTTTCAAATCTTTCTTCATGCACAAACACACTTACATACAGATTTGCAGTGAAACTCTTCAGTAATGTACTAACAAGTCTCAAAGGGGATCAATGGGGGATCACCTTGAAACAACACTCAAAGTGCTTTTTCTGTTGTCACAGCTCCAGTCTCGTTTAAGATACTTGAAGTCACATGTGATATAGCTCCCTTTGTGTTCATTTTTCTGCTACATATTACTAATATAGTACATATACTATAGTCTCACCTCTTCACTTAGCGTAAGCAGTGTACACACAACAAGATATTCAGGTGGATAGAGGACGTTTTCTAATTATCTTTCCATCATCTTTATACTGACCAGCATTTGTAGGCTTTTAAAAAACATCATCTGATTGACAGCACTTAAGAAATGCTAACACACGAGCACACACACGAGCACACACACTCACGCTGCAGATGTTTAAAATCTCTAGTGAAACATCCCAATTAGCAGCTTTTTTTACCCAGCTAGTTCATTAAGAGTCTTCAAAGGGATTGCCACGATAACTCAATGAGTGTAAAATGAATACGCTTGTGCACACTCATTAGTCCTGTGTGCTCATTAGAAAGTAAAATGCCCCTCGATCCATGCGTTTCCATCATAAACTTTATTTATGACTTATCCGTGCAACAGATGAACACACACATACACATCGAGCACTTAATACTGTGGGAGGAATTAAGGGGCAAAGATGCAATAACAGTAATCACACTAATTAGATTACATTGTTCCGTTTCACTTAGAGTGGTAAAGCAGTGCAGTGAGGATTACTTTTGATCTTTATCTTTACAGAAAACACTTGATTCAGCTCAGTTTGCAGTCTTTTAGCTCAATTAACTGGTTATTACAAGAAACTGCAGCTGGCATGACTCATGATTGTAGGAATTTGCATTTCTACACTGTTTTTTTTTTTTTTTCTGCTAAACTGCAGATTGTCATGTATTGTCAGTACTGTACGGAGAGGGCTAAATGAACAGAAATGTTAGGGACACCAGGAGCATTTTAAACAGTTTCAGCGATATTGAGTTTGTTCAAATGATGTTTGGAAAAAACCTTATTGATTAATATGGGTTATTTTTGCTGTATTTACCATAGACTGTATATAAACATGGACAGAGTCTCAGCTATGTCACCCATTGGTTTCTGAACAGCTGTTTTGGATGCCCATCCATACTGGAAATGACTAAAATTTCGGTCAAGCTAACAACTTTTGAAGAACTGGAGCTGAGGCGGGCCTTAAGCCTCCTGACAAACCACAACACTGTTGTTTGCAGTCCACGCCCCTAATTATGCATACATAGTAGAGCTCCCCCGACTGATCTGCTCGGGTATAAGTCTTAAGCTCCGCCTCCTCCATGTTAAAGATGGGACATGGGTCAAACTATAAAACCAAATAACATGCCAAATAAATGTTACCTCAAATGCATATTTAAAAAAAAGTGTATTTTTGATTAGCTATTTGATGCTATAAAAAGGGGTGAAATGTCTTGATTGACAGCTTTGTTGACAAAATCGGCTCCTGCAGTGCTGTGTGCCCTAGATTTGAAGAAGAGGACCAGGAAAGGCAACAAACACTAACACAGAGTCATTTAATTTTCCATAATTGTAAGTGTCTGCTACAAGAATCTGACTGCTGTGGGTTGTACAGACCTGAGGGATATTTGCCATTCTGTCTGTAAGTTTTGTGTTTAGTTTAGCGAAATAGGATTGGAAGGCAACCCCAGAGTCTACTGCTCAACTCTCGCAATATGTCAGTGCCTGTTGTGAAGGGGGATATTTTGGCTAAAAACATACATGCGATGCTGATGTCACATTGTAAAACTAGCCTGATTGCTAGAGGCTTGCCCTCATTTACACACGTTTTTATTTTTAAGTGTATTTCCTTCTTTTAAGCTGGACCTTCTCCCAGTACTGGTTTATATCGTTGCTTCGTATACGGACCATTTGCACATTGGGTGTGCCTCTAAGTGTGTCCTTTTAGAGGAAACGCCTACACTACACATATGGTATACTGTTGTGTACGGGCGGTACAGGTTAGCAAGCTTTCATTTAAAATAGTTACAGTCTGGTCCCACTGATTTAACATACATTGGAACATCGTTGTAATGGTTAATGAAATATAAACAACTGAGACAAATTCATTTGTAAAGCTGTTAAGATGCCCTAATCAAAACGATTATGTAAAGCCGTGAAGTATCTATCACAGCGTTAAAGATTAGTGCTGAATTATATTTGTAAATGCCTGTAACAATGAAGGCAACACAACATGAAGCTTAGAGTGGACACTGGAACAGCAGGAACTCTCCAAGGGTTAGTAGGAAACTTTTGATTAACTAATGAATATGAAAACTTCTCAGACTGCTTTTTTTTATAACGAGGAGGAACAAGGGACTCATTTGTTGGTGGCTGATATGAATCCATCACTACTGATTTCAAAACAAAAGATGGACATTAGAGAGAGAGGGGCAGGCAGTTTATATCATTTGTGTCTAAAAGCAGGAATAAATATCAGTCAAAAGCTCCTCTCTTGACCTCTGCATATCTCCACACCACTCGTTTATTAAATATGACTTAAACATTTGATTCATAAAACAGGAAACTATGAATGGGGTCCAATGTAGAAGCATCTCTATCTGCCCTCACTAACCCAGCAAACAATCAGGTTTGACATGGTTTGTCTTTAAATGAGTGTTTGACATGTCGACCAAAGAACACTTTGTCTGTTTCTCTAAATGCTCTCTGTCACAAAATGAAACCAGACCGGGAAGATGTAGACCACTGATCTCCATCGGATGTTAAGTTTGTTAATGTTTCATTTGTTTGAAGCATTAACTCATGTGAACATGTGATTGCACAGGCATGTATTTTGTACACATGCTAGGCTTTTAATGACGTTAATACTCTCTTTAGCACACACGTAAACACGCCATCGCAGTCTGAAGTTGAGCTGAGTGCTATTAGGGTTAATCCTTCCTCTTTTAATACTATAGAGAAATGAGTAAATCTACCAGCTTTTACATGAATGGGACCAGAGGAGGAACAGGAGGGGACTGTGGGAGAGGATGGATGTTCAAAAAGGGGGGAGGAGGAGAATGACGAGAGCAAGGGTTAACAAAGGATTAAGGAAAGGTAACTCACCCATCTGTATCCTGGAAGTTGACATTCACTTTCTTGGCAGAACCAAGGAGCTCTGAAACAAGGAGAAAAAAAAGAATTTAGCCTGTGGATGCCTTTGGATTTTAAAATACAAAGCAGCAATATACTGTAAGTGTTAGGTTTAAAGTCGGTGGTTTGGGGGAGGTTTTTTTTATTTATTTCACCCTCAAGCCAAAGATTGAAAATGTTTCATTGAAAATGTTCAATTCAAAATGTTCTATTCCAACAGAGTGACAGAGTGGGAAAATGTCATTGGAATGTGAAGATGTCACTTATGAGTCATGGTGTCGTCACATTTCCTGGCCTGTGGTTTACAGTTATTATCTTGAGTTCAGGCCCCCGTGGGGATAATATCCGCCCGTCATTCAGAGTATTTACCTCATTCAGAGGCATGCTACTGTGTGTGGTTGTGCATGGAGTGATGTAAAAGGAATGCAGAAGATTTCCATTAAGACTTAAAGTCTTTCTAGCATCTGTGCTAAGCTAACTTTTGCAACCTTCACATTAACTGACATCAAAGAATGAATGTTCTTTACTAACTTTTAGATAAAGAAATTGCGAAATGTTTCAAGAGTTGCAATGTTGTGGAGAACCCTCCAGGGTGGAGTGTGAATATGTGAGAATGGATATCAGGTTTCTTTGGCTCTCCTGTTGTATCACAGACTGGCCAAAGTCACAGGTTAGGAAACAACCGATGTGTATGCAGAACCGTGCACAGCCAAGATGAATCTTTGCTCTCTCTTGCTAATTTTCTACTTTCTCTTTTTGACTCTCCCCTCATGCATGCATGCACGCGCTCACGCACACACGCACACGCACACGCACACACACACACACACACACACACACACACACACACACACACGCACACACACACACGCAAGCACACACACAGAGTCCCTCTAGGGTGCAGGAAACAGGACAGTCCCTCTATTGTGGAGGAGACAGCTCCCAGCGCCACTGAGAGAGGAACATTGATTTCCTAATAGGCTATTTCTGGGGGCTAAATGCAGGGATTCACTCTCTCTCTTCTCTCTCTCTCTCTTCTCTCTCTCTCTCTGTGTCTCACACACACACACACACACACATGCACACACATATACATCAGCATAGGGACAACAGCTTTTAAAGGCAATATCTACATCATAATTTGTGTGAGGCAAAATAGAACCTGCTATGCATCCATAATCATGCAAGCTTGTGGCAAAGTTGTGGCCAACACTTGGGAATTGCTCAATAATGTCAGCGAATGGAAAAAATGTAAAAAAAATAAATAAATTAAGACAGAATAAATGAAAATCTAAAACTTTTCATACAATGACTGGCTTCTTCCCAAAAAAGAAAAAACCCATGCACACACACCCACACAGACTTTGCCCACAGTCTTCCGCATCTGTTAAGCAGCCGTCAAGGTTGACCCTTATCTCCATAATGTCGTGTCTACTGACCAGCACTGACCCCTGGTTTAATGCAGAAATGCTAATGGTTGAGGAATATGAACACACCCAACAGAACTGGGTGGAACTCTGCTCCTTTACTCTGGTTGTGCTTTCAGACTCTTCATAGTAAGTGGTGCTGTAGTTCACATATAAAGATATCAGTAGTTCGGTTTCAAGACTCTGTTCAGGATTATTATTTAGATGTCTTATTGAGTTTAGGGATCAAAATAAAGGATGGTTCAAACTGACATGAGAATTTAAACCCGAGGACAGAGGTTTGATTGTGTTAAAGGAAAAGTTAATGAGAATAATAATAATAATTTTTTAAAGTTGTTTTGCTTTGAAGTAACTTAACATACCCTAATAATTGTTTTAACCCAAACAATGATCTTTTACTTAATCGAACCAATAAAATAAGTAATGATAATGCTAAACAATACGAAAGTGCAACAGTTGCCAAACATTAACCGTGTTTGGTTAGTGGTGCGCACGTCCAAAAATTCACAATTTGGATATTTGTCTCAGCAGGTTTATTTCGAAAATCTCACCAAACGATGATATCAATATTTGCATTTTTTTGAAAGTCTATCCAGATGTCGCAAATCAGTTTTTGGGGTATTTCAAAGTTGTACCTCATGTTTTGATCCATTTAGAAACACTGAACATGCTGCTGCTGTTTGAAAAGTTTGGAGTGAGATGGTGTTTTCCTGACAGACCTTTGAAAACTTTCCATCCACAGCATCTCCTTTGCATGAGATAAATCTACCTTGAATTGCACTTTGTCCTTACTTCATCCCTGATTGATAGAAACTAATAACGTTACCATTCGCTCTATGAGGTTCATTGAAAACCCTGTTTCTCCCAGACTTTAAATATTTCTTGTTGGCTTGTATATGAATAATAATCTACTGGAAATGGTCTTCACCTTGAAGGCATTGAAAGGTTACTGTTGAAAAAAAGAGAGGAACCCCAAGCTCACAGGCACCAAAACCCTATAAAACACTGAAACACACATGCACACATACCGATATACACCGAAGAAAAGTGAGTGATAAATGCTTCTGATCAAAGTTTTTGCTTTTGCATTCGTGTTTTCATGCCTCTGTTTGAGACTGTTGCTCAGAGATGCTGGAATGCAACATATTAGTACACAGTTGTAACTAAATGTGAAACCATGGAAACCAGGCAGCTTAGAAAACCCACATTCCTACAAAAACACTCGACACCCACTTATCTGCAGTCACACTGGGCATACAAACTGACACACAGATACTGTGGGCACTGATAGATACATGTCCAAACAAAATATGGCATGCACAATTCAATGCACAGACTTAGAGAACACATTTAAATTACACATTAAACATCTGTCCATGTTGTACATAGCTGTTATATTGTGATCACTGGGCTGGCTGTTGGCCTGTTGGAGTCAATGTCAGAGCATCTGACAGAGCCAAGAGGTATTTTCTTGTGTTCTCTCAGCATAGCCATCAGTAGGGAGAGTAGTTATCCTGGAAAATTAATATTGCAAGATCCTGAATTTTTTTCTGCAATACAAAGCAGGCCCTTGTGTCATTTTGCTCTATAGAAGGTCTGCACAAAGGTATTCCCTTTTGTATCAAACAGCAGTAGCAGCATGATGTGTTTCAACTAGTATCACATTGCATCTCACAGTCTATTGCCTTTGTGTCAACATTACAATGGCTATGCTTAAACAATATATCGCTTTGCCCAAAAACAAAGTGCTATACAGTATACAGTCATTTGATTTGTCGGTGTTTTTAGGAAGTTTCATTGCAGTCTAAAAATAAACCCTCCTGCAGAAAAAAATCTTAAATAAAATGCTGGAGGCAAGTTAACGTGCACAGAAAATCACAAAAAATAGAAAAGTGCTTTTCCAAATGTTTCCCTCTTTGGGCGTTTGGGAGATTGTTCCCTGCATGCACTTAAGTCAAGATGTTGGGATGCTGCCATTAGTGACATGATCAAGCTTAATTAGATTACAAATTAGAAAAACGATGTTAAGACAGAAAAGCATTCAATATTTTTGTATTTACAAAATACTGCAAATACTGGCTATTGGGTCAACTACAGTACACATACTAGTGTTCACAATAACAGCACGGTATTGGATTGTTAGTAGTGACCCAAAAAAATAGAACAATGCAGCTAGCATGGCCAAATGAATGACTCATCTCCAGACAAATTGAACCGACCTGTTGAGTGAAGTGATGTTTCTAGGTGGAGTTTTAGTGATTTTCAATTGAAAATGTCTTTATATCATCTCTGGTAACAGTTCCTCTTCTAACAAAATAAAAAACCTTGATATTTTCTCTGTGTGAGTGTGTGAGTCTTAAGGAAACCGATCTCCCAACCCAAAGCTGTGTAAACACCACAGTCCACTCCACTCTGCTCTACCTTTGATGTCCATCCTGATGTGCTATTGATTGCTAACTCTTAACACGCCCTGGTAAAGGTCAGATCAGGAGAGCTAAAGGCACGGTGAGTTTTAAATCGTGCATGAGCAAGTGTGCTTGTTAGAAAAGGTAAATAAATCCACATTCCAAACATGAAGGTAAAATAAGTGTCTAAATGTTGTTGTTTTTTTCCAGAGGGGATTATTTGCAGTCCGATGATTCTTTGTTTTCTTACCTGTGGCAAAAAATGGGCTTATTGAATTCTCATGGGAAAGGAAAAGGAATCATTGTCCCTTCTTTTCTTTTTATGCTTTGCAGTTATATAATATCTTTCCCTGGGAAGACTGAGACTGTTCAACTGTCATAAATGAGGAAGCTTTTTTTCATAGAAAAATACATTAAGAGAAAGAAAAGGAAGTAGCAAGCAAGTAAGATTCTTAGCCCCCTCAGCTTATATCCTTAGCTCTTGGCCTTTCTTTTATTCTTCAAATATCTTTTCCCTCCCTCTCCTCCTCTCTCTCTCTCTCTCTCTCTCTCTGTCCTTTCTCTCTCCCTGGCAGTGGAGATGGAAAAGACTGCGCTGGACTCTGGAGAGCTCTCTGAAAGTAGACCTGTTGTCTTGGCCCCGATCGATCTGTCCCCATTTCCCCTCCTCTGTGTGTCTATTTGCTTCAAATCTCCATCCCTGTCTCTCCATTTTTTTTTTCCTCTCGTGCCATCCTTCCCTTGAGGTCCTTTAAAGAGAACGGTCGTCACATGTCTTTCTGCTCTCATGCAATCATTCTCCTCTCTATACCTGTATATATACAGAGCTATAGCTGCATGGAAATGACATTGGCAGGGTGAAAGCAGGGTTCCTCAATGTAGAATATTCTTGACATGAAAAACTACAATGTCATGCTCTAATTATTTCCAACTAAGGTTTAACTCAATACAATCATTTTTTAATTATTATATTTTTGATTATGATGGAAGAACAATCACTATAAGCATTTATTGAGATTATTTATTCTCAGACAATACTTTCCAGTTTGGGTTCAATCTCATCTGCAGCAGACAGCAGATTTCAGTAAAGAAGCTCAGAAATCCTGTATACTTGATGATATCAGTCCAGCAATGAATACTGTAGCTAGTTTATAACATAATGAAGCATCAAAGGATTCCTGTATATTTTCCTGAGTGCTCGAGAGGATAAAAAATTGAGCTTAAAGTAGAGTAAATGCTGCAGACACAAGGGACGTTCAGAGTTATTTCCCTGTCCATTACTGTAAATGGACATTTAAATTCAGACTATACAACCTGAATTTGTTGTGATGAGCTGTGATATCTTCTCAGGCCGAGCAGGCTCACAGAATCTGCGGGTAAAGGATGTCAAATTCATTTGCTGAGTGATGCTAACATGAGCAGAACTAGCATGCTCCAGTTGAAAGCTATACTGAAGGTTAACCGGACACAGCCAAGCTGCAACTAGATCAAATCACTACCAAACTGCACTGCTCCTAAGAGATGCCATCCATCCACTGTGCTGGTTAACATCCGAGCTGTAGAGCAGAGAGGACAGGCCTCTAACGGAGGCTACAGCCCCAGCTAGTGGCAGGTGGCTGCGTTACAGCTTAGACACAACATTTAACTGGCACTGTGGGGCAAAAATTATAAAGACGTTTAAAAAAAAATTGGTTCTACTGAGAAGAATTTCCGGTGCCGACATGCAATGGGTGACAATGTTTAATCGAGTAAGGTTAAAAGAATGGCGCACATCCCTACAAAACAAGCCTCCATGTGATTGTTGCTCCTGGATGTGTAGACTCAAACTGTATGCTTCCAAGTTTCCCTTGATAACTTAAATGGTAAGAGATTACATTATTATCAGCACCAAGTTGCTAAAAAATACTTAAAACTGGTATAATTATTTAATGCTGAATGCCCTCGAAGCTCTGTTAAACAGTGACCCTTTTTCACAGTTTCGCTGACTGTCAGCCAGACCGTATAACATTTCCAGCTGATATTTAATTAGCAAATACGCAGCTACTAACAAAATTCCATCCTACATCTCGTCTGATGTTTAATCCTTTCAAAAAAGAAAAACTGATACAGCAGGAACGTTTGTAGCAAATGAACTCCAGCAGCACGAGAATATTTAACCTTACATCAATCTTATGTCCTGTATGCTTGTAGTGTGCATGTTTAGCCTGCCTGTTTTTTTTTTTTTTTTGAGTGATAATCTATTAAAAACAATAAAATACAAACGTATGCACACAAAGCTTGTTTGCATCCATGTGACATACCGAAAGCTTTCTCTCCACGCCACTCAGTGTGCTCATGTTAGTGTGGGATGATAACTTAAGCACTCTGTGACCTCCCTCTTTATTGTCTGACATCATAAAAGGACAGGGCCACCCCCATGTCATCAAATAAGGACAGAATCTTTGCTTGAGAGACATCATAAAAGGACAGAGTGGGTAAGAGTGGGAGCTCTGCCAACATCAGCCCCTGCCCGTCAGATGTACACACACAGTAAATCAGCGCCTACACACACACACACACACACACACACACACACACACACACACACACACACACACACACACACACACACACAAAATTAAATTTTTTTCTTGGACAAACACATAACTCTGACATACAAATAATTTGCTCATTTGCAGCAATTATGTCTGCATCTAAATAACACTGGATAGATGATCCTTGTTTGTGTGTGTGTATGTGCATGTGTGTGTTTGTATGTGTGTTAGCAGGGTAACTGCAGGAGCTGTTTGATCCTCATTGACCCACTACGCTTCATCCCATCTCATCCACACTTCCTGGTCGGAGCTCCCTGAGCAGGAAGGCCACATAGGCCATCTGTTCACAGCTCACTTTCATAATTTAAAAAAAAAAAACACACACACACGCACACATGCTTTAAAATTGGTACAACTTTTTGAATAAAATCCTTGAAAATTAGAGCCGTCCTTTATGAATCATTTAGATAAAGCATTAAATTAGGCCAAACAGTGACTCAACGTTCTGGTTTACCACCTGTTTAACCCAGATAACGCTGTCAAATACTCCACTGTATATCTCCAGGAACAAAATGAAGCCAACTATCATAAAATATGCAGAGGAACTCCAAAAGTGGACTGATAGATCAAATGTGCAGCGCCGCTGGATCTCAGTGAGTCCAGCCAGGAATGGCGTAGCAGCGGGAATTGGAGGTAATTTTGGTTTCACATCTGTTGATGTTTCTGTCGTCCAAGTAACCAACCCTCTGACTAATAAAAACAGGTCATACAGCTTAGCACTGAGGCACACACACAACGCAGCTACAAATCAGATTTAGTAGAAGAGTTATCCACTTTTAAAGTGACATGATGAAATGTGATTTAGTGCATTATAAGACACTAGTATAAAAAAAAATCCCTTTTCTGTGCTGTCCTGGGGTTCTTGTTCTGTTACAGTTATCACTGAACATATTTCATAGTGCTTTGAAACTGTTCCATGATACTCAACACGTTGAATACATTCAGGTGGAAAGTAGGAATGTTAATAAAATTCTGTTCTAAAAAAAAAGAAAGAAAAAGAAACTGCTCTCAGGCCCCGTGTCCACCTAGCATTTTTTCCTGACAGATGAGCGCCATGGCTATGCGCTCGGGAGTGTTTGCATGAAGCGTTTTTGTGCTGAGAACACGCTCTATAGGCAGATGTGGGTACAAGACACACTCTATAGGCGGATGTGGGTACAAGACACAATCTATAGGCGGATGTGGGCACAAGACACGCTCTATAGGCGGATGTGGGTACAAGACACGCTCTATAGGCAGCAAAACTACAGGGAATGTAATACATTTGGAAAAGAGTGCCAGTGACATCAACAGCACCTTTCTGAAAAGTTGAAAGATTTTCAACGTGTGCACTCGAATTGTAGTGTTCACAGAGCTTTTGGCAGATTTGAACCATCTGTAGCTGTACAGAAACTACAACTGGATTCTCAGGTAAGATGATTTCTAAGCAGATTTATTTGTTTATCTACAATGGACTCTTAAATATATGATTAAAAAAAGACTCTTTTTTATCGATTACTGTGAAATCAAGACTGAATTAATATCAAGCAAAAAAAATGTGATTCCATAATGAAGTTGATAAAGAAACTGTTTAGGTCTTTCATTACTATTATTCCATTAACTGGTAATCATTAAATCATAAATAATTTTATTCCAGTCACTCCACTGTCACCAAAATAGGAAATAGATGCATTCAATTTTTTAAAATTGCATTAATCACATGCTATTTGACCTTTAACTATTGAAATTCATTTGAATGTGTGTAGGCTTCATACCAACAGGCTACCATATCCAATATTAAAGACAATTCACCATCAACTTAAATGGTTTTGTGTTGTATGCTGTAAAAGGTGCAAATCTAATTTTTCCTTGTTGCAAACACATCCATGCACATGCATGCAGGTGAACATGTCACACACAAGATCACAAAAAACTATATAAGTTCACTTTTTAGCCTGCCGCAGCAGAACTCTGGAAAAATACAGATTTCATGATGTTGCTGCAACCCATCAGCCTGCAGCCTGACTCTGCTCTCTGCTTCCCTCCCTACACACATACACACACACTTATACACACTTACACACACACACACACACACACACACACACACACACACACACACTCAAAACTGCATAGAGGTGGTTGCTAGGCAACACGCATCCCCTAGCTCTCCCTATATATGGAGAAGTGTTCAGCACACACAGTCAAAACACAGGGATTCAGAAGGACTTGTACAAACCTACACACACAGAAAAACATTCATATTACTGTAATGAGAGTAGTGACAGTGTGAGTGTGACATCATTATTTCTACGTGAACCGTGTGAAACAGATTCTGCTTCCTCTACAGAGACCCAGAGTGAACAAATGCTGCTAAGTCATTAAACTGCAGCCTGTACCCAGATAAGCAGGGCTTAATGCAGTGAAATAGCTTCAGTTCGTTACAACATTTCACTCATTTATTACTGTAAGTATAGAAAATCTCTCCTAGCTGTCGACCCCTTTGGGCTGCTGGTAAACACTGTTTGTGTATTTCAATGTCTTTCAAACAGCCTGGTGATGATTTCCATGGAGCTCTGCGTAAATCAAAGCAATGCAAAAGGGAGCACTAAGCCATAAAAACAGAAGGCAGAGCAATTACAATCATAGACAGGAAAACAAAACATGAACAAATGACCAAAACGTAGTCACCTTTTTGTATTTGGTGTAATACTTAAAAGAAATATGTTCTTATGATCGTGAATTGATTTATGGAACTTTAAAAACTTGACCTCCTCAT
>NC_083631.1:11495016-11515016 GCF_963584025.1 Labrus mixtus
AAAGTAACACATGAACACCAAGATTCCTTCAAGTGTTTGTGTCGTCGTGTTGCCGTGTCGGCATGTCGGCTTGTCCCCACCCCACCCCCAACACTGTAAACCTAGGGGAAACACTGCATAATCATTTCTACTCCACATTTATTCTGTAATCGTTTTCCAAAACAAGACCCTCATCTTTTTATCTTCAAAAAAGACTTTGAGTATTTATGACATCTATGACATAAATAACTTGGCCGTAATTTTGCTGAAGGTGCATCCCCCAAAGCAAATCTCTGACAGTTGTCATCCTGTAATACCTATCTAGGGTAAAGAGTTGATCATATAAAGTGATGAGTGCCATCATTGGTGATATACAGAGAATATGACACAACAACTCTTAGTCAATTATGTCATTAATAATTCAACAATACTTCATTGATTAGCTCCATCACACTTTAATGTTTATTTTTCAGAAAAATAACAAAGGGGCTCCAGGCGGGGTCATGTAGGTTGGTGCAGAGATATTTCAAATCTATTGGATAGACTGACATGGCCATTTATTAGAGATAAACATTGTCCCTAATGATACATTACCCTGAATTTGACCTTCTGAGCTTTTGTGCAAAAATTTAAAAAAAATAAACTCAAGGCATTGAGTGTCTTTTTTGTTTTAAGTGTTTATTAGCAAATAACAGCATGACAGCACATGTTAAGACTTATACCTGAATATTAATAATTATCACTGTTTAATTTAAACACTCCTATGCCGGGAAACAGTCTGATAGATCCTAAGGATGCAGGATTTAGTTCTTGTTTTAGATAAGGATGACTGTGTTGCATTAAATTGTCGAAATGAAGAATCGAAATAACAACTGTCTCGCAAAGAATTCCACCTGAGTGAAGACCTGCAGGTTGTAGTTTCCTATCTATGGGCCGTTTCCGTGCATGTGTGCAACATCTTGTTTTTGTTTGTGTTCACAACAGTTGGGTAAATGCACAAGACAGGATGACAAGAGGTGATTAGTTCAAAGCTACCGATTCACATTTGCTCTGCTGCACGCACACAAACACACACATGCTGCTAGGTAAACAGGAAGTAAAGTGATTGAATTACAGAGCAGTGCATTTCTAAAGTGATTTCCATCACAGAGACAAGAGAATCAAGATGGAAAGAGAGGGAAAGGAGAGTGAAAAGGTAGGACAGGAAGCACTATACAGGAAGTGGTTATGAAACAAACGGATCAATGCAGGAGGACTATTTTAGATTGCATTATTGCTTTGTTGTTTAACAATATTATGAATGTACCAACATGCCACTTATTCCTGCTAGCTTGATTTATAGATGTTTTCAGATTTAATAAGTGCATTTAGCTATTTATCAGTGTACATTTACCGTGCAGTTCAGGGATCTTATTTCTGCTTGCTGAAAAATACGAAATATAACATGTTGGTCAATCCTATAGATTGATTATTCTATAGGACAGCTCTCTCCAATGTTTTGAATTTGGACTGTAGTACCAATTTTAAAAGCTACGTGTCAGAGTTACATATTGCGCCTTTGTTAAATGAATACAACATCATTAACTTACTATTGTAGCTGGTGGGTTAGGGGGGCTTTCCATAATAGTCAGTATTTTCCCATGTCTAGCAGATGTGGAAGATGCTAACAGAGTGTAGGCTAATCTTAGCAGCTCTGTCCTGCTCCTTGTTTCCTTGTTGTATTTGGGAAAGTTTTAAACTGCAGTGTATTAACTCGACAAGAGAAAGCCTTACTTTGCCCCACATCTCCGTATATCATCACCTTTAAATCCCTTGCTTCTGTAGGTGCTGAAGCAAATACGCTAAGAAATAATGTGGGTGGAATTGTAGACAAGCTAATGCTAATCATGATTACATTAGAACAGAAAAAAGTCAGTTTCCATCTGAATGGTTTAGCACTTAATTATTTATTTAGCTAATAAGTGCATAATAAAGACCTTTTACAGAGTCCTTGCTACAAATTATTCCGCTGGAAACATTACAAAGTTAGTGGGAGACACTAGATTAAACCTGGAAACAAAAGTTGTCATTTCAACAGTTACTGGTTAGAACAATCATGCCTGCTTTTCTCTACTTTGTTAGAAAACCTGCCATCCCTTTCATTGTAAAATGTATTATGTGAGAAGAACCATAGCATATAGCCTAGCAACAGTGAGATAGGGGAAAGGTTCATCTTAGTAGATTTCCCTTGAAACAAAGGTTTTGACTTTTGCAGTTTTTCTGTTTTTTGTCTAACGAACCATTTCCTTTAATCTTTGGTTTTCACGCTCGATGTTAAAAGTTGGAGGAGTGAGCCAGAAAGCATTGTGGTGATGGTAGTAGTAATGTGCGCTGGAAGCTTGTACTGGGATGGTGGGTTGTTTCCACTATAACTTGCTATTTATACACACAGTGAAACATAACCTTTGCTGCATTTGACCACACACTCACTCACACACTCAACTTACCATGGAGAGGCAGTCTCCATGGATACAAGAGTGCTCCTCCATTGAACCCATGCAGTATTATCTAACCAACATTGTTTCACAGTGGCCGGTCCCATTGAAACCAATCAGAAAGGGGAAGGCCTTGGCTCTCTATCTCTGAGACACAGACTGAAGCAGTGCTATGGAGATAAGCCAAGCTGACACAGTACAGAGCTCAAAGGTTAAACATGGCATCTTGTTGACCCCATTGTGTAAGGAATAACCTACATATGAGCCCCAATGTGGGTTTAGGGAGCAATAGGGGTATTGAGTTCTCGCTACGCCTCAGATTTCTTAAAGGGACACTTCACCCGTTGAAACATGAAACTGTATTGACTTTGGGTCATATATGTAGTAGAAATGTGAAATCCCAGAATGCACAGCACCACAGGCCACTCCCAGTAAGGTCCTAGATTTCAGAATCAGAATCAGAAATACTTTATTAATCCCAGAGGGATTTACAGACATATTTACTTCAACACATGAGGCCATTTTCTCAACTGATTCCGAGATTTCTTCCAGAATTGATCTTGGAAATTCCTGGCAGAAAACAGACTCTATGTCTGTGTCCATAGGCAAACAGTGAGAGCACCGACACTACCAGTCCGCCCCAACTCGAGCCGGCCCGGGCTCCTCGTCCTCACCGCCGCTGACAGGCAGGCCTTATGTCTCGGCTGCTGAGCTGGAAGCGGCGTCCAGCAATATAGCAATATAGCGGCGAGACGGTCGCGGCAGCCTACCGCTAGCGACGGGCCCTGCCGGCCAGCGCTAGACCGGCCTGTCGGCAGTAGCCTTCTCGCCGCTATATTTATGTTTTTTCGCCATTATCAGCTTTCTCCATAAAGCCTGTTAGCATAGCTTCCAAGCAATATGGCGGACGTTAAGTTTCGATTCTGGGAGTGAGTTCCCACCCACTGATCTGTGATTGGTCTGTAGCTTCAGTGGTCGAAAATATGAGGAACTAGCATCGTAGTTTCACACCGCTACCCTCAACAGCTTCCAGTGACGCAAAAATCTTAATTTTGTGTCACTGGAAGCTCCTTTTCAGACTTAGAAATACAGAACTTTCCAGTCTCAGGGGGAAATGAGGGCTGGATGCACGACCATTCAAAAATACTACCAATTTACTAATGATACAATGCTTAATGCAAATGGGTGAAGTATCCCTTTAATGATTGAAAAAAAACATTTTAATCACTTACGGGGAATATTAGCTTCTGTTTCTCCTTTATTCCTCTGTACAACAGATGTCACATTCTGCATATCTAGGCATCTACTGTACATATATATTCATATTCTGAGTCTGATTAAAAATGGCTAATTATGTGAACAGAAAAATAGTTTTTTTAATAAAACATTGCCTCTCAAAAGGATCACAACAAATCCCTTAGTGACGTCCTCTAAACAACTGTGCTTCCGTCACTGTGTTACAGAAATAACTTCTATTAGTGGAACTGAGCATCTAGCACATATAAAGTGCTTCAAGCTCCATCTGGTTATGAGTGGCTCTCTCCTTCTTCCTCATTTCCCCTCAAACCACTTACTCCAACTAAATCAAATGCCAGAAAAGAACAAGTGTAGTTTTGTCAACAGCCGACAATAGAAGGACTCACAGTCTCTTCAAACAGGGCCCTGCTGCTGCCCAAACAAAATTAAAAAAGGATGAAGTATATGTTTTATGTATAGATTATCAGTGCCCATGAGACTTTCAGCTGAAAGCTTTACAACTGCCACAGTCAGAGGTACACTGGCACACCATAGTTACCTAGCAACAGCTTTCTCACCCACTATCAGGGTTATCTCCCGGTTGGCTAACACATTTCTCATTGCCATACACACACACACACGCACGCCTGCATGATGCACTCACACACATACACATAAAAACTTGGGATGTTTGTTTGAATGTAATGCACATTCCTGAAAACAAGCCAGTATCTGTTCTGCTCTGCTTCTTGTAAGTGTATGTAAATTAAAGTGGTAGGATAGAGAGAGTAATGTATGTTGCATGTGTTGCTTTCACTGCATTATCTGATGTCTGAGTGTGTCCTAAGGAGGATATAAGGTTATATGTACTGTATGAACTCCATAGCAACTGATACTTATTTATGAGGTAGACGGCTTAGAACAATCAACATGTTAATCCAAAAGTCATAAGTGCACACTCGTGTTCAATTAAAGTCATGTGGAAGAACCCAACCTGAACAACAAAAAGTATTCTGCTATTTCAGCAACTGAAGGATTCACAAGCAGAATACCGGTATACATTTTTTTTCCCTCTAAAGAATTACATTTGTGTTTTGTAATGCTACCTTTAATATGTGTATGGTATGAAATTTAAAAAGAAGGTGTCTCTAGTTGTGATGATAAAGCAATTTGATGAAAAGATTGTGATTAACCATGTTCATCCTCCATCATAGTACAGAAAGGTTTTTTACTCAAGCAGAACTTTGGTTTGAAAAATACCTAAATGACAAAGGAAAATCACTGATAGACTGTTCCAAAAGTTGATGTAATGACTTTGCATTATTTCTTTACCAAACTTTTTTATTAAAATGTGTGAATGCACACATTTGACTGGCTGAAGCTGCTGCCCAAACTGTGTTTGTGTTTGAACCGAAATGAGACGCACGCATTTCAGTCTGATTGTCAGTTTACATCCGAGCTTGTTTGCCCGTAGAAATGCTAAACACAATGAAGTCCAAGTGCAGACACATACGCCACTTCCAATCCTCGTTCTCCTAACACGCTGAGACATGCAGACGGCGTCAGGACACCCACACAGACAGACGAGTACGCTGGCAGGCAAAGAGAGACTTACAGGGGACCATAACACACCCCGGGGACAGTCACATGGATCAGTGATCAATAGAGACCATGTGTCTGCTGCATAATGATCTCTCTCTCTCTCTCTCTGCCACTCTCTCTCTTTCGCTCGCTCTCTCTTACTTTGTCACACTCTGCTTGCTCTTTTATATTGCTCTTTTCCAGATCATCAGCATTTTCCGCTTCATTCTTTCTTTTCCTTCATGGTTTCATTATTTTTTCAACATAAAATAATTGTTTTTTGTTTTTTTAAGTGGTCCTCCCCTTAAACTCTTGCTTCAATGATTGTCCTTTCTCTCGATTCCAACCTGTTCTTCTCTGATCTTCAATTATGAGATTGTAATCATCATGTTTTGGCATGCTTCCTGATGTGACCTTGCACCAATCCCCATCATCTGATGAAACACAACACGGCCCATTTAACAATCTAGTGTGTAACCTACAATTACAGCTCTACAGACTTGATTTAATCCAGAGAACATGATTCACAATATCAGAGTATATTGAATGATACTTAAATCAGAGCAAATTTATCCGAGCTATTATTATTCCAACGAGCAATTTTGTGAGTAGCAGATTAGTGGCAGTGATGAAGCATAGTTTCGCTCACCAAAGAATCCTACCTTTGTGCAAGATAGTCGAATAGTTGACAGCAAATCTGAGCTAAACCATCCAGAATAGGATTGCTGATCCTGCATTACTTTGTGATTCATTCATAAGGATGAGAAGGAAGATTTTCTGCAAAGACAGCACTTCTGCTCTCAGGAGTGGGATTTATTGTGGACGCTGGTGTATATCTTATAGTCTGAGATCTCATCTTGGACTTGTGCCAAAATCAGGTTAGGGTCAGTTCCTTACTTTTTATTGAAGAATAGACATGAAATATTGTAAGTTTTTCATGTGTAGGGCCTCTTTATGTTGACATTTGAAGACAAAAACATGTATGAGCACTAAGGATTTCAGACAGCTGTGCTTAAAAATAATTGTCATGAGAGCGTGGATAATAAAGTTATATGACAAAAACTAGCCTATAGGAAGACTTGTGAACATCATTTTGAAAGTAGCATTCCCTCAGTGCTCCGTCTGCACCCACCCCCTCCCCTCTGTGCTCCCTCAAAAGCCATTCCCCTCACTTACATGCACAAGCGCCATTGGTCCGCCATCGGTCCGGACCTCAGCTCATGCTTTGAGTGTGGGCTCGTTCATGCGTAGGCTAGAGAACGAGCAAGGAGACAGGGAGGCGTGATTGGTTCATCAGATTGGAACCTTATGGCAGACGTTGGTCGAAGTATTTACATGATTACAACTTCTACAGTTGTTCCTTTTTCAGAGCACATGAATCTTACGAAATCTTAAAAAGTGTATCTGGAGAAAATGACCAAACCTGCCTTTAAAAATTAAAAGGTTTAAAAAGCTACACTCACAAACGTTAAAAGACAGTGGGTGCATTCGAATTGTACCTCCTATCTCCTTTCACTATCCACTTTACCTTAACCCCGGGGAAACGTCATGAGGTTAAGGAAAGATGTTAGGAGAATTCATAAAGGACTTAGGGAAAGGCGATCTCATTGCTCTTACAATCCGACCACATTTCCACTAGGCCACGTCATCAAATGCGACGGGCCGGCGGAGGTTAATGACGTGGGTCTGCTGTGTTGAAACTACAATGTTCAGAAAATGGACTACAGAAAACGCATCTAAAAAAACTTTCCCCTGTGCCTTCTTGCCGGTGAAATAATCCTAATTACCACAAGGTTGGGATTGAAATAAAAGAAATATAGACTAAGAAGTAAGAAAAGTGAAACCATCAGCTTCCTGTCCACTCAGAAATCAACATCAAAATAAATATGATTGTATGAAATGAATTGTTACATTTATGTAAGATGTAACCTACACATAATGTTTGAAGCATACAAATGTACAACTGCACAAAGCATTCTTAAGTGAATGAAATATGTTGAATAAAACATCATCTTGATAAAAATGTCTCTTATCTTTTTATCCCTTGATCTGTGTCACTTTACGATCATCATTCATTTCCGTGAACAGTCGGATGCGCGACTTGCTTTAAATGTTGCGGCCGCAAGGAATTGTGGGGCGGCATATCTCATCTCCTTTCGTAAAGGATGGTCCAGTGTATCCTATGCTAAAGGATATTATATATATATTATAAAGGAAGCACTGACCCACCTTTCCTTAACTTTTAGAGAATTCGAACGACTCTTATCATGGCCGCCACTTAAATGCTTCCGGGGTTAAGGTAAAGTGGATAGTGAAAGGAGATAGGAGGGACAATTCGAACGCACCCAGTGTTTGTGTGCTTGTGTGTGACACACAAGATAACATGTCTTGAATCTACATTCAGAATTGAATATCTTCTGGTGGCAACAATCATTATCCCAAGAGGAAGATTTCAAATTAACCTGGTGACCTCCTTGCCTTTCCTACACCTTGAGGGGTAAATATCTAACAAACCAAAAATCTATTAAAAAACACAAATTGCTGAAAATACATTGACCGAGTGATGATGTGTTTGAATGTAAAGTGGGACATTGCTAGAGGAAGAAACACGTGATTGACTGTTTTTCACTTTACTGTCTGTCACAGTAGTTATAGATTACCAAAGACATGATCTTAACAGATGAACACGAGGTCCACTGGTGCTTCTAGGTACTCCCTGCAGCAGGAGAACCAGAATGTATATCTGGACAAACACACTGACACACACACACACACACACACACACACACAGACACACAGACACACACACACACACACACACACACACACACACACACACACACACACACACACACACACACACACACACACACACTAGCATCATAATCCTAAAGTAAATCTATATTGCTGGATGATTTAATCTAATTTGTTCTGTGGTTCTTTTTAATTTTAAATAATTTCAGAAATGTAGTGTTAGAAGAACGCTATAAATGAAAACTCAGTCTCACAGTGTATCACAGTAATGTGTATCCTGACTCTGTATGGTGATGCCTATCCAACGCCACATTCATTCCAGTACAAAGCCCCAACAACTGCAAATCTTTTCAGTTAGTTGAATTTAACCAATACGCATTATGTTTCTCAGCTTCTTTGAAAAACGTAATAGGTGGATGCCCCCATGAATAGAAAGCTTGACTGAAATGTATTTTACTCAAATGTGAAACTCTGACAAAAATCAGAAAAATAACTCACTTTGGTGACGTCCCCAACTTTCATAAGTCAGTTCTTGTTTACTTCAAGATGGCAGCTCCTACTTGGTTAACTGTTAATCGAGACTATTTATACACCATTTGGAAATTCTTTATTATGGACTCCTATGGCTGCTCTAGACCTTAACAGTGTCTGTTTGCATTGTTTTGTTACAGGCAAAGATCTTGCACTGACTCAGACAGAAAGAGTGTGATGTGTAATGAAAATGTGTGTTCGGGTTTTAAAAGAGTTATTCATTTTAATTACATTTTCTGGATCACACTGGCAAAGAGAGTATAATGCAGGCCTTACTATTTGTGTTATTGAATAGCCTTAATATATGCACATTAAATATGGCCACACAGAACTGCATAAATCCTGACGCACACAGAGTACAAACTTGTGGTGTAGATAGTGCAGTAAAGCCTCTGTCTATCGACGTGAGAGGATCTCATTATTGTCAGATTAAGCTGCTCTGGTGCGGTGTAGATTGTGCCACTGTCGGGACTAAACACAGCCCAAAGTAAAGCCCTAAAGTCCCATAAAGAACAAGAAAGGAAATAAGAGGGGAGGGATTAACAGATGAGGTCATGTCTTCAATGTTCGGCGTCAAAACACAGCAGAAAACTTTGTCGAAAGATTCATGCTGGTTGTCTCGACGCTGTTAAACTATGCAAAGATTCCCTCATTATCTTGTTAACTACCATGTGTGTCATTAAGTGTGTGTCTCCATAAGTCTTCGTTCATTTTGTTGGACTTGTGATTTGTGCTGCTAAGTAGCACTTGTGTGTTTTGTTAAGTGTGATAATTGACTCTGTGGCCTGTTAAAGTACAAACCTCAGGCCAGCATCGTGACCTCAACAGACAATGACCTGAACACACACACACACGCACACACACACACACACACACACACACACACACACACACACACACACACACACACACACACACACACACACACACACACACACACACACACACACACACACACACACACACACACACACACACACACACACACAATGGAAAAAATGTCCCAGTCAACACCTGGAGGACATTTAGGTCACAGGGTATCATTATGTCTCTGGCTTCTTCATCAAAGAAGTCACATAAGCACATGTTTGTTTGTCATGTCATTAAGCAGAAGCAGAGGGAGGAAAAGTAGAGGAAGCAGAGAGGATCAACAGTGGGGCGAAAGACAATATATACTGCGGGGCTGGAGGAAAACACAATTGACAGACTTAACAACAAACAATGCCTTCATAATCTAACCCTACAAGAATTTATTCTAGAGATGACATGCAGCCAAATACTTTTTTTTTTGCTGCACTTGTGTACAAATGTTGTTTTGTTATTTTATCTAAACAACAATTATCTGACAGCTGTAGTTACTTTTCATAACCTTTGCGAATAAACTGAAGGATTATGTTTTATCTTTTTAGCATGGTTTCTATTCGTAAGCTAAATAAACACTAAAAGATCCCTCATTGGATTTGCTGGAAAATGCATCACCACAAAGCTGCAAACTGATTTTTCTCTGTGCTCAGAGAAGTGGACAACAGTGATGCTACAAACGCACAATGGTCTTGTAAAATATAATGCAATGCTCCAAAAAATACATAAAAGTATGTCTGAACCTTTAACATGTTGCAGTTACAGTAAATTTACTGAGATTAATGTTAAGCTTTTGTTGAAGCTGAAGACTCACCTCAAACATTTTCTCCTGACAGACAACTGTCATTATTTGCACCGCCACAAGAGGTCATTGCCTAAGATGCCTTTAGGATATTTAGGAAAACCATCAATGCTTTCATTATTTCTGAGAGCACAGTTTAATGAAAAAGAACCCAGAAAAAGGTGGGGAAAGAAGTGGAGACACAAAAGTATTACATATATATTTTTTAAATCTCAACAATACAGAAGAGTAATTGGTGAAATAAGGAAATAAAAAGGAGTGGAGGAGTAGGACAAATTATACCTGAGGCTGTGTTGGGTGGAGTGAAAAATTAGAATGAAGGGGGAGAAAGATAGAGATGACAAATTCATCACAAGCCTGGCAGTGATCGTGGCCAGGAGTAAGCCAGAGCTGGATTAGAAAAGAGTCTGAGCTGCAGGGTTTAATAAAACAATGACAACAACAACAACAACATACACAACAACCTCACCGCCACCCTGCCGGTTTAACCCCCCCCCCCCCCCCCCCCCCCCCCCCCAACCCTCTCATTTTAACATTCTCCATTTCTCTCGTCTCTGTTTTTCATCACCTATATCAATATCTCCCTCCCTCTTCCTCCGTTGCTCTCTCCGTCCCTCTATTATAACCCAACAGCGTGGGCTCACACTATTGTGGAATATTCTGATTGCTCGCTACATTTAGACAGTGAGAGGAGGAGAGGGGGAGGTGAAATAGAGAGAAACAGTGAGATGGAAAGACAAAGGTGGAGATGGAGCGAGATTAGAAAAAAAAGAACGTGTTCGACATTTTACGTAAAGCTCGTTAGCCTTGGGGTGTTAATGAAGCGGAAAAAGGTGTGTGTGTGTGTGTGTGTGTGTGTGGGTGTGTGGGTGTGTGTGGGTGTGTGTGTCTGTGTGTGTGTGTGTGCCTGTGGGTGTGCAGCGATGTGTTTGCAACCAGCAAACCTGTACCTATGAAGGAGTAGAGGAGAGGGAGTAGGAGAGAACTTAATTGTCCCACTTTCACTCTGACCTCTATTCGTCAGCCTGTCCCTCTCTCCTCCCTGATGACACTGCACAGATTATGAGAAGCTCCGGATGGCCCTTTGATGCCTTGGACAGTCATTGTGCTGTTTCCCCCAGCGGCACGCAGCCTCCCTGGGCATGACTCATGATGAACATCACCCCTACACATCCCCACCACCACCAACTCCTCCTTCTTCTTCTCCTCCCCCTTCTCCAATCGCCCCTTATTCTCCACTCTCTCTCTCTCTCTCTCTCTCTCTCCTCCTCCTCCTCCCATCTCTCATTGTACCCCTCTTCCTCTATTTCTCATCCTCACTTATTTCTTCCAGTTCATCCCTGCTATCTCTCTCCTCCTCCTGCACCTCCACTGATTTTCTACTCCTTCTTTTTCCTCTCTCATATTCTCCATCATCCTCTTAAACTATCCCGGATGGCCTGTTAACTCCCATTTCCCTTTTCTTTCCAAGTAGCTTTTTCGGCTCCCCCTCTCTGTCGTCCCCTTTCTCTCTCTTTCCGAGCAGTGCTGTGTTATCTCCTGCTTTCAGGCTGAAACTGACTCTGGAAAACAGCCAGGAGTGGGTTAAGCCGCCCGCACAAACACACACACACAAATGCACAATTACACATGCACACACCGTATCAAACACAATAAACCAATATAAAAAGCATCAGTTATGACACTGCTGCATGTTCACAAAAATGCAAACACATGTGATTGACTGCTACTGGTGCAACATGTTCTCTACTGACTTGTCTGCATGGTCTGTGGTCTAAAACTTGAAACATTTAGCAATAAGCGACGACCTTGATGACATTTTTTAACTTAGTTGGTAGAGTCGGTCGTCTCCTATAACTGGAAGGTCGGGGTTAGATGCAGATGTGCGATGTGCGATGTGTGCTTGGGCAAGACACTAACACATCCAATCATACAGTGATGGCAGAGGCTGCTATGTAAGGTATCCATCAGTATTAACTAATCCCATTCATATACATTCAAAGTAGTAATTCATGGCCAGAAATTAATATTTTGAGGGTACAAATGTTATTTCGTGGCCACCAGTTCTAACATTTTCATCAATGTCATCAGAGGGGCTCCGTATGGAGGAGGGAAAAAAGAAACAAACATAAAAAGAGGAAGAATAGTAAATGTTGGGACACTGTCTGGCAGACACGATGGTGAGGAACTCTGGTTGGAGAGCCCCCCCCCCATATAATTCTTGCCTCGGGCCCCAACAGACTCTAAAGTCGTCACAGCCTACATTAAATCAATTCAAACTGTTTTAAAAGGCCTTCGCATAGACACCACAATCTTCTTTGAATGCTGCTGATCTCTGAGACTAGAGAACCATGGACACAGTTTGAGCTTCATGACAACGCTTGACAAGCCTGCTAGTTATTAAGCTATGAGTGGGTCAGCATTGTTGATGGGGTTACCCAACAGTTAATCACATAAAACGTAATAACTCAAACACACACCTAAGACGGACATATGCAATTGTCAATGGTAAATGGACTTGAGCTTGTGTAGCACTTTTCTAGTCTTCGGACTACTCAAAGCTCTTTAAATAACCAAGGTCACACCTAACCATTCACACACTGATGGCAGAGGCTGCTATGTAAAGTATCCATCAGTATTAACTACATTCACATTCACAAGCACCGATGCAGCAGTGGGAGTGATTTGGGGTTAAGTGTCTTGTCCAACGACACATCAACATGTGACTGCTGTCAGAGCTGGGGATCTAACCTCACACCTGCCGGTTGAGAGATGACCGACTCTACCACTGATCCACAGCCCCCGCATGTGACACTGACATCAGCACTCCCTGGACTGTCAGCGTGTTGTAATCATAGCTTTCAGTCACAGGACTGGGCCGGAGTCTTGGAGGGAAAAGGCCTTTTAATTTTCCATCTCTGCAAGACAATGCATGTTTACGTTACCTGACAACCACAGAAAAACAGAGAAACTGAGATTAAGTGCTAGTTTGGGGCATCATAGAGCACACAAGGGACACTATTTCCACTGCTAAAAATAACTGTATAACAAGTATTAGCCAGAACTTCACTTCACACGATGTTTACTTATATTTAGTGGTGAATCCTTCCTAATAACACTGCTGCAGGATGAAAGTCTACAAAAGTACAAACCGCTTAATGTATTTTCTATGTGGCTGCCGTTCATGAGTGAATGACAAATGCATCATCAAAGCATACGTGAGCGCTTATTAGCTAACATTAGCTAGCTAACGTTACCTGACGGTAGTATAAGGAACTGTCAGCTGTCACTTTCAGTCAGTGTTCAGGGGCAGTGATGTTAACTTAAATATTGTAGAATAGATTCAAGCCGGAGTTGTCTCCTCTTCGGTTAATAAATGAACACAAACTGACTTTCATTTAAAAATCTAATTAAAAATGATAAACTGATTCAAACATGTAGGTGGCAACTGAGAACATTTCCACAGCGTGCAGCAGAATTAAACCTTTCTCGCCCATCAAGTGGGCGGTTCCATAAGTGTGTGATGTCATGTGAATTCAACAGCGAGGGACTCTCGAGTCAGGCTCCTAATATAGCTCATAAACAAGGCTGACTACACTGATTCAACACTGCATCACTGGCTATGTGAGAGTGTGTGTGTGGAGCGAGTGTGTATTTGTAATTATAGTGCCGATCAATTACCAGCAGTAAATTACCCTACCCCTACTTGCGTAATTATCAGAGAAACAAATCAGAGTTGAGCGTGTGTGTGTGTGCCCAGGAGAAATGTGTGCACATATTGGTTCCTTAAGCATCATACTAATCAAGTATTCAATCATTACATCAGCACATTTGAGCAGGTATTAAACTTTAATTAAATAAAGAGTTTGTGAGTGGAAAATGTAATGTCTTCTCAATTGAGCTACTAAGTCTGAGGTAGGTTCAGAACTCATTAACATTCTTAACATTACCTTACATGAGTTACTTTTTGAAATCTACGTTAAAACAAATCGAATAAAACTAATAAATAATTCAAATCTGGGGCACTGGTGGCGCAGTGGTTAGTGCGCGCGCCCCATGTATGGAGGCTGTAGTCCTCCAAGCGGGCAGCCCAGGTTCGAGTCTGGCCTCCTTTCCCGCATGTCATTCCCCACTCTCTCGCTCCCTGATTTCCGACTCTATCCACTGTCCTGTCTCTCCATTAACGGCACAAAAAGCCCCAAAAATAAATCTTAAAAAAAAAAAAAAAAATCTAAATGCGCATGGCACTCACAGAATTGGGATCATAATGGTAAAAGCTTAGTCACCTTTAGTCCACATGGCTTTGGTCAGCAGCCTAAAGGGATCTCCTCTAGGGTACCCAGTAATCCAGGTATAGAAAAGGTAAATGGATACTACATATTACAATCACCCATCCACACCAAATTCACACACTGATGGAAGAGTACATCAGGAACATTTACACACTGGTGAAGCGGCAGGAGCAATTTAGGGGTTCATTGTCTTGCCCAAAGACACTATGATATGTGACTGTAGGAGCTGGGGATCAAACCTTCCAGTTGAGAGATGACCGACTCGTCCACCATCCAATTTCTTATTGATGTTAAGCGGTCTTGCAGGATGGAGCACTACCTCGGGTAGTTTGAATTTCAGAAGAGTAAAGCTGTACATCGTAACCTTTGTGACCTCTAGGGTACTGATGTCAGTTTGCTGAGTTAGAATTCATATCTTGTAAATTCTGATAGGAAAGAAAATAAAATGATACAGTAACATAACACAAATGCCATACAGCACAAACTATAGATGTTTCACTTTATTTTCCTAAAAAGCGACTTTAAAGAGACAATAAAGTGATAAATTATATATCAGCAAATATGAGTATCAAGGCACAAAGAGACAGTAGTTGACCTGAATATTTGAATACAGAAATAACCCGCTTTGCTGGAGGAAAAAAAAGCATCTAAAATAGCAAATGTCTGGTGTTGAAATTGGCAGTAAAAGTGGTTGAAAGAGTGAGTGAGGAGCAAAAGAAAGGCAAAGTTCAAGAAGGCTTTGATGTGCAAGATGGTGCATCCTTCTCAAGAGTGTAAATGTCAGGTTTCTAACCGAGAACTCCCAGGGAGAGAGTCTAACCCCGTCTGTATCACACGCATACAAACACACACACAGACACACACACAGTGAGGTCCTGGTAGAGATCTATTCCAGTTCACTACTGGTACACACAGGCCTATTCCTGTCTGACTGCTGGGAAACAAGGGCACAGATGGATGGATAAAGATTTATGGAGGCAAAGTAAGAAAGATGACACTGATGAATAAATGGAGGGAGGACCTAAAGATGGCAGCCAATGAGAAGAGAAGAGGAGAGTATATTTACTCTTCATTGTAACCACTATATGTGTTGCATTTAAGTGACACAAATCTGTCATCCCAGCTGTTGGAGACTTTACCTTTATAACAGTAATTTAACTTCATTATAAAAAGGCTGACCTCATTTTAACTTGCTTTTTTCTAAAGGGTTTACACACTGTAACAACATTGAAAACAAGCCAGTCAGCTTTGAGATCCCCTGATTTGAAGTTTTGTACTAAAAATATCAGGAGCAGACCTAAAAAGTCCAAATTGGAAGAGCACAGAGTTGAAATGAGGTTACGACAGAGGGAGACATTTAAGGAAGGAAATGCCGAGGTAGGTGAGAAAGAAAAAGTGTGTGAAAGTTATAGGGACACGCAAGGAGGAAAGAGGATTAGAGGGATATTAGGGGATTTTTCAGGAGTAATGGACAAGGGAAACAAGTAAAGCTATGCTAGTAGCACTAAAGGAGTGCACTATGACAAATGGTGTTGTGCTCTAACTGCTAACCTCAACATGCATTTACTCACTACCAGTGGCAAAATGCCGATTACAATTTGCAAGATTTTCAACATCTCAGGTCATTCACATAATCACATCTTTCCATTGTGTTTATGCCTTGTGCATAAAGTGCTGCATGTGTGTGTGTGTGTGTGTGCCTGTGTGTTTTACTAAATTGAAGTTATAGGCTCAAGAAAGAGGTGCAGCATTATTGGAAATCAAAATGAAAAAAATGATGTCTGCACTCAAACTCAAACCCCCCCCAAAAAAATGTTATTTATTTATTCTGTTTGGATCCAAGTCCAGTCAGAAAAGAAACACAACTAATCCAAAAGATAACTGGGTTTAAAACATGATCTACTTTCATTTCTCTTGATTGAAATCAGCTTGCAGCAGTGATAAGTGAAGAAAGAAAACAGACTATAAACAAATAAACTTGGTTGTGAGATGTGGCTTTGTTTATGCTTACAGTACATGTATGGAATTTTTTTCATGAAAACTTGCTCAAACTGAATATTAGGAGAAAGCATGGGAAGTGTTGACTTTGGGAGAACAACAAACAGCATCAGCAGCAAACTGAAATCAAAGTGCTTGAGTAAACGCCGGTCCTGCAGAATTCTTTTAAAATGTATTTATAAATCAGGACCTGGTTCAAATACAAGACATGAAAGAGATAACAAACAGGTCAAGAGTTCGATCCCTGCTCTCTAAAAATGTTGTCGACACGCCCTGATGTCTGGATCTCTCTCCTTCACACACACACACACACACACACACACACACACACACACACACAAACTTGCACATCCATTACAGAGCAAGGGGATAGATTTACAATCACAGGAAGCCAATCCCACAGACACAGAACCACCAACCCTCCCTGGTCTGAACCTGATCCAACACACAAAGGTCCAGGCCAACATAATACTACTGTCTATCTCTTTGCTATATTATCTTTCTCATTTGGTCATTTGGTATTCATTGCAAAATGTGTTTCTACATATCAGTAAAGAAAATACTGAACGCACTCAGATAATTAGTTTATAGCTGATCCTTAACATTACATCATAATTAAACTAATCCCATAACTTCACAGAGGGGATCAAATGTCTCTTAAGCTTCCATTTCCAGGGTTTGAACACAAGTGTAGAAAATTAAAAAAAATTAAAAAAAATAAAAAGCGTGACTTGATATAGCAGGTATAGTTGTTTTGAGTCTATGTTCAGAATCTGCAGCAGGATTCTGGAAAAAAAAATGTCCTTGTGCAGAAGTTGTTTCCTTTGTCTGAGCTGTGATATGAATAGCAAATATGAAGACAGCTTTTACGTAAAAACATTTACAGCTCCACCAAACGAATGCCGTCAAAGGACTTAAAAGTAATGTCCCCACCTGAAATGTTCTCATCTTGCTTTGGAAGTTGTACTCAGAGGCCCTTTGTGTTGTTCTTCATCAGGCAAATGAATGACGCTATTGCTCGTTAAAAAAGTGCAAAAACTGAATTCACCGTAAGTATAAACTCTAAAATGTGTGTTGTAATGAGCAGAGAGGAGTGGAAGAGAGAGAAGAGGATGGTGTGATCGACTCTGAGGAAACTGTATGTAGAGTCCACTGGGGCATGTAATGAACTGATATCATGCAGTGTCAGCAGCAGGCCCCTAATTCATGGCTATAGATTAAACCTCTGAGAGAGTTACATGTCGAGTGCAGGGGGGCAGTTTAAGTGGGTATAAAAGTGGAACAGGCAGTTGTGATGTTAAGGACAAAAAGTAGTCCAGGTACAGTACATTCAGTTCTATCTCACCCTCAATGAGCACACAACGAGCCTGTGATGTACTGCTAACAGTTTTCCTATTTTTGAAGTAGCAGCAGTTTTTGAAAACAGTGCATTTCATCCATCCATCCATTTTCTTTACCACTTTTTTTCCCGTTCGGGGTTGCGGGGGGCTGGAGCCGATCCCAGCCGTCATTGGGCGAGAGGCGGGGTACACCCTGGACTGTACACCAGTCAATCAAAGGGCCAGTGCTTTTCAGTTTGATGTCAATACTTGTTGAAACACACTTTGACGAAGAATACATCACAAAGAGGGAGTATTCTGCAACAGCTAACTTCTGCACGCTAACATGTGTGTGAGACTAAACATGGAGGGTAAAAGAGAAAGGTGAGGTGACTGTTAGAGCCAGAGTAGTGTGTATGTGGTAGAGTTACACAGAGAGAACAATAGCTTTATTGTACCTGTGTCTGCAGCTACTGTGTGTGTCCTGTGCTGATTGCACAGCTCTGCACTGAGCACCATTCTCTGCAGAGCAGAGCCTTTTTTTAAATTGGGAGGGAAGTTATTTTCTTAAACAAATAGACAACTGATAACTTCTTTCAAATGTATCTGATGCAGAGCTAGTTCTCTGCATAAAACAGATGGCTGAAAGTAACTTTTGCTTTCATCAACAAACCACCTGCTATGATTTGGACTTCAGGTAATGATTCACCTTTCAGTCAGGAAGAAAAATAAAACATCAATATTTTCCAGAAATTTGTTTGAGATTCTCTGACTTAAAGCCCAACACAAGTGGACATTTTACAATCACGTTGCAATTCCTTAAAAAGTGGCAGATGATTATGTTGACTAAATGGTACATATTTTCTGGAGGGCGACTAATCATGTCCAGTTTCAACAAGAGAATTTTCTCTCCTGGCATTACAATGATCAGTAGACCTGCTATGATGAAGCTGTGCGCAAACACAAACAGCCTAAGTGACCAAAGAAAGAATAAGTGAATGGATAAAAGGAGATCTAGGACTGCACTGAACTCAACTAAAACAAGTTTGCCTACTTCTACCCACCCAGCACCATCCCCCCTTAATTTGGCACTCGGCCCTGCAGACCATAGAAGGGGGCTGAGCGCAGAGGGGGCCTAGGGTTCCCCTACCAGGAGAACGAGTATGGGTGTGCAGAGAGAGTGAAAGAAAAAAGAAATGGAAAAGAGATGCAGTCAAAGATAAAAAGAGTTGAGATCAAAAGTGAATGGGGGGAAGAGCGTGTGAAAAGGAATGTCTTCCCAACAATCCCATGAGGGCTAGTAAAGAGAAATGGATGAATGAGAGATTAGAAGGGGTAAATTAGGTAAGGAGAAAGGAGGGGAGAAAAGGAAAGAAGACAGGAATAAAAGCAGGATAGAGAGTAGGGGCTTGAAATGATGGATGATAGGCACAGGGATAAAAAAAAAGATGGACAGGAGGCATCAATGAGAGATAGGGATGAGGAGAAGGAAGAGGAGGGATACACAATTGATTTTTAAAAAGGATTAAGATTTGAGAAGGAGGGAAAACATAGACTGAATGACAGTGATTGTAAAGGTGATAAAGTTTAAGAGGGAAAGCTGTTAAAAAGAGAGAAACACGAGAACAAATATTGAATATGTAATAGCCAGCGGGCCAGTCTGTCTGCAGTGCTAATCTGTATTGTCAGATTAAAGTGTAATCCCATACTACAACACACACACACATGAACACACAAACGCTCACATGCCCAAAAACACATACAGAACAGGGCTACATTGTCCAACCGGACCCTGTGGTGCTGAGTAGGAAAGATCCAGAAATTTCCTGGCTCAGCACTGCTTGCTTGTTGCCATGGCGATAACTCCAGAAAAGCAGAGAGAGAGGGAAAGAATGAAAAGATAGAAATGCAGAAGATGGGGAAGTAAAGTTGAAAAACTGAAACCAGAACCAGTGGGTTTGGCACCAGTCACAGACCGTCTCACACAAAGACACACACACACACAGACACACACACGTATGTATTTATATGGTATTTTAAGTCACACACAGTCGCGACACACACACACACACACACACACACACACAAGCACACAGAACCAAACCATCATTTCTGCATGTGTTCAGCTGCACACAACCAGAGCATTAACACACAAACAACAGTGCTCATTGAC
>NC_083631.1:11520016-11557516 GCF_963584025.1 Labrus mixtus
ACACATAAACCAGCAACCTGTAACCAGTAAGTGCATGTCTCAAAAGGTCAGGTACTTTACGGGACCTATTGCAAATCTACATCTGTGTGGGCAGCAATCCAACAGCCAACATCTGTTCAACCACTGGCTGTATATATGCACACACAGACATGCACACATACTCGCACACGCAAACACATTTAGTCCAGACTCAACATCTGTCCTGTCTCTGGTCACTGGGTCCTTTGTGAGGATGCACAAACATACAACAAGAACAGCTCAGTGTTATAGAGATAGAGAGACACGGCCATGCAGATTTGATTTTGTCACACCCAATGTTGATGTTACAGCATACAGATTCATAATGTGCTCTAATGGACAGCGATATGATGATGAGTCTGTCTCCAGGGAAATCCAGTGTTTCCCCTACCATTATATTGGGGGGGGGGCTGAAATCATTTCACAAACACATCATGACAACAGTTTTAGGAACACAGCCGTAAGTTTAGAGTGTGGTTTTTTTTTTTTTTCTCAGTCAAAATCAAAAACAAAAGATCAAGAATGGAGGGGACGGATTGTACACTGTTAACCCCTCTAATGTGAGATTAGATTTTTTTAAGCATAATCACAAATCTACTTAACAGTAACCGAGCTTAACATCCAAAGCTAAGGACACGTTGTCTACTACTTTATTTTGTTTGGTAAATATGAATGATTTTAGAGTAGAGATTTTAGCTGACATTTCTCTATCAGCTCTGTCTCTCACTATTTACTGGACTTATAATAACATCAAAAGTATTTAAATAGCAAAAATAGGAGTTAGTCCTAATCCTGAACATTGAAGTCCCCCCGGGCATTGTTTAAAGGTTGTTGTTTTTTAAATCACTGCAATGAATGTTCATTTATGTCTGATGTATTTTCAGTTAAAGTTCATCTTTAAAATGATGACTTCTTCAATAATTCCTAAAATCATCTGCATATTGTCCCTGAAGGACACCTATTATGTACGTTTCTGGAAATTGTTAAATTATGTCACTACATTGGGCTATACATTAATGTTTTAAGGTGAGATTAAAGAACAGAGACTGTTTCCTTACAGCAAAAGGTGGAGATCAGAAGCTTTCTAGTATCAAACTCTGCTCAGTGAAACTCAAACAATCAAAAACAGCTAACATTAAGTTAAGAACTTTTTGAAGTCGAGCAGGACTTCATGATAAAGACAGACTGTTTTTAAAGGTATGAATAAGAGGCTGCTCAGCCAATCAAAGTTGACATTTTTCTTATGAACCCAATGATTGTCTCAGCAGAAGAAGCCAGGCTCTCAAAGATGGAGCTCCCCCAACCGTCAGCGAGGTGATCGGGCACTACTACCAACCCATGTCCCTGACGCCCAGGCTCCACCATCGGACCGGGTTGTCCCTCAACCACCACAGTCCTCATTCATGCACGGCCTGCTCCGACCTCCAACTCAGCTGCAAGGAAGTGTGGACAACAGGAACGCGAGGACCCTTTTTTCCCATATAAGAGGCAGCTGAAAACAAATACAAGTCAAGCATATGTATCATTTCTAAATTATGGGACCAACATTTACCTCAACAGCAAACTAGTTACACCATTTCAGACACCAAAACCAACAGACTATGAGAAGTCTGCTTTTGTCTACTTCTTTCTTAAACAAGAAACCGTCACAAAAATGACCAGACATTTCAATGGTAAATCTGTCACAATTTTCACTTCGACTGCTAAAGAGACCTGCTAAGGGAAGATTGACCCGCAGAGCAGTTGTGACTAAAGGGGGTAGAGGTTAAGCATCCAGGCAGTAACTTATCTAGAGGTGTTTGGCAAATGTTCGGTGTTCATTTAGAAAGAAATGAAACTCTGAAAGTATACATATTGGACCTAAGGGTGTGTCAGTGTTCCACACATTTTCCCAAGCCTTGAATCCTCACCCAAACTGTGTCACCGCCCTTCTTTAGCGGCCACTCACATAACAAGAGCCCGTGCATTCATTCAGAAAGTCCCAAGGCGATGCTAAATGTATTCACTGTGGGAGCCGGGCGGAACATTTCTAAGAGCTTCTCATGTAGAGTACAGTAAAACCTTGTCTGGACCATGTTAGTGTAAGTTTAGGATTTGGGTCTGAAAAATCCATAATTTCCTGCCTTTATTAGTCGCTCAAGCGTGTATTTGAAGCAGTAAGAATATACTTAAAGTGTTGTGAATTCAGGCTGTGAGTGGAATAGTCCTGCAATGCAATATAAAAAAAAGCACAGTCACACTCTGCAGCAGCTCTGTTAGAGATGCAGATGCAAAAACACACACACACATCTTTGCATGCTTGCACACTCACTACACATGCATACAGCTACTGTCATACTGTATGTTTAAATGCTACAACACTGGGCTGCTTATTCGTATGTTTATATTTTCATATATTTGTCTTCTTTATAGCCTATCTTTGATATTTAAATCTCATGTCTGCAAGAGATCGTCCTTGCATTTGTAAGATGTGTGTGTGTGTGTGTGTGTGTGTGTGTGTGTGTGTGTGTGTGTGTGTGTGTCTGTGTGTGTGTGTGTGTGTGTGTGTGTGTGTGTGTGTGTGTGTGTGTGTGTGTGTGTGTGTGTGTGTGTGTGTGCGTGCACGTGTGCGTGTGTGTGAGTGAGTGAGACAGAGCCTTATGACTTGTGTTCCTGTCTGCATTGACTGCCTTAAACTTCAACATTATCAAAACCACTGATAATGTAAATTCCAACAGTCTGTACCTCTCTGTGCCAGTCCTGTGATGGTGGGGACATTTGTGTGTGTGTGTGTGTGTGTGTGTGTGTGTGTGTGTGTGTGTGTGTGTGTGTGTGTGTGTGTTGTAAGCCAGTACAGCAGGTGGTTAATGCCACCTCTTTAATAGGGACTATTTGAGCTAAGGAGGTCCCACTCGGCTGCCCTTCTCATTTTGTGGGTGGTCTTTCCATCCAGACCAGACCAACTACTCCCCTTCCCTTCTTATTTGTTAAGTAGAACAATAGAACAGGACATAATCCAATAGAATAGAAACAAGTAGCTGAGCTGTCAAATGTCGGTTGTGGGTTTTAATTGGTCTGTGCTTTTCTGTTTTTAAGTGGATGTTTTTTGTTTTTGCTGCTGAATGTGTTCAAAACTTGAGTCCCAGACAGATTCCCAACAACGTGGGCTCTGTCCTACATTTTGGTGTAGTCCACACTAAACCCTACACTGAATCTAGTTAGTTGTTTACTTAAGTTCATCTTAACTAGTAGAGCGTTATAATTGGTATAGATAGATAGATACTTTGTTGATCCTGAGGGAAATTCATACCCATATATTGTCTCACATAGCTTGTCTCTTTAATGTCTGATGATAAGGTCATTTTCTGATTTCATTCAGTAGATATCTTACATATTGCTCCTTTCAAGTGATGATTGCTAATAGCCTGAACAGACTAACAGCTGAATATAATTTATGTTCTGTTAACTGACCTTAATCCACAATCAGCAGGGAAAATGTTTTTCATAAATGCATAATGATTAGGTGATACCTACAGCCAACACCTTGAATCTACAGTTAGATTTAAATAACCACGGTCACATCAGGTCAGTGTGGTATTTTTTTAAGATTTATTTGTTTCCTTTTTGTGCCTTTAATTGAGAGAAAGGACAGTGGATAGAGTTGGGAATCAGCGGGAAAGGAGCCACAGGTCGGATTCGCACCCGGGCGGGAAGACCACAGCCACCACTGCGCCACCAGCGCCCCATGTCAGTGTGTTATTGAGTGGCTGAAATGATCTCTGCTCATGGAAAACAAAGCAGAACAAAACAAATGTATTATACATTTCTAAAGGATGTAATCTATCCTGGAGGTTACATTACCAATGCTACACAGACAGTGACCCCCCCCCCCCCCCTCCAAGTTATATAACCATTCAAAATGATGCTCATTGCATCCGTATTTTACTGAGCACTTAACACCTAACTAAGGTGTAAATATAAGTTTATCTTAACTCTGCATTATATCTCAGCTGGTGCTACATCTTAAATGTTAGTAGCCTGTTCTTTAACTCCCTTTCTTCTCCTCCATTTTTTCCCTGTAGTTTTCCTTTTCTAACATTTTCTGTCCAGTTCTTTGTTTTTTTCTTTCCATCTCTCTCCTGCTTTTTTCCTTTTTCCACCTGTCCAATTTTTTTTCTTGTCTTGCTTGCTTGTCTCCATCATCAAGCTTCGCCCCTCCTCCCATCTCATCACCTTTTCCGCTTCCTGAACTTTCCACTGACCCATTAAACTATGTGGATGTTATTTTTGGTGCAGTGTATCGTGCAGATGAGTAAGCGTGTGTGTGTGTGTGTGTGTGTGTGTGTGTGTGTGTGAGAAAGAGAAAGAGAAAGAGAAAGACACCGAGAGGCATAATGTTTGCATAGCAGTCTGCAATAAAAATGAGGTGGACATAATGCTGTTCAGCTCTGTTTCATCACCTTGTTCCCTTGTTCGCTCTTTCATCATTTCAGCCCATCTCCCCTCCCCCATCCTTCCCACCTGCTCATCAGATAAAAATGATCCCCTCCTCTTTTTTTATGGCTGTCTCATTCTTTTCTTATGTCTACTTCTTGAGCACCATTCCCGTTTCAACAAAGCAAAAGCATCCCTTCACCTCTCCTCCTCTACCCCATCTGTTCTGTAATCTAATAACCGGGGCAGTCAGCAGAGAGCTGAGTGATGATGTTTTGGAATAAAGTGCAGGGAACTCGTCCCGAAAAGACTCCACTCTCTCAAAATTATGGTTTCTAATTCCATTTTAGGCATACAACTTAAAATCCACACACAAAAAAAGTGTCATTTTTGGTCAGTCTTATTATACAAAAACAGCTTGAGGTGCACTTGATTGCTCGCTTTCTTTGACACACACTTTTTATAAATGGAGTTTTCTCCACTGCTACATAGACAGAGATGTGTTATCTTCACAGTGGATTATATGATTAAACCTACAGTCTGATTATGAACAGGGACCAGTTTCTCTAACAGGAAAGCAACACCCCTGACAACCCAAGTCCCTACAGACTGAGCTGCCCCCCCTTTTGCAGTTTAGATTAAACTTTTTAGAACTTAAATAAAAGTTGACTACATGTCAATCATCTATTGAAATATGTTTGTTAATCAAATAAACGTGTACAATAGGGAAACACAAAAAATATAATTTTGGAACTCAAATGTGCATAAAGGCCCATGACAAACCAAGCAGACAGCAAAGAACTAGTGGCGACGAAGGCCACCTGTGGCTATGCCTCACTTCGCCTCATGTCTTGGCTTAAAAGTTGCACTAGAACACACCGCAAAGACTACAGCTGATGGCCAACCACCACGTACGCTCTGCGCATGCATGAGAGGCAATAACTCTCCATGCCAGCGGACGGCGGTGGTCCGCTTTTATGATACGAGAAGACCATTTTCACACCGCTGTCATGCACCACTCGTATTATAGGTAGCTTACTAATCAAGAATAATATCTGATATTGATATGCCATTCAATCAATATGCCATTGATAATGGCACTGGCGTTGTCAGCCCTTGAACTTAGTGGAAAAAATAAAGAAGGGGAGACAAATAAGGGACTAATGGGTGAAAGCATGGATACTACAGCAGCATGCTCAAGGGGCTTTCCCGAACCTGTGTCAAGAGCTGGAGGTAAATGAAACCTCCATACAGCCAATCAGAGAGATTCCTCTCACTGACCGCTAACGCCGATTCAACATGTCGGCCCAAAAAAAAGGCTGAAAGGGGCCGACTGATAGCGACGGAGCCAGACAAAACCAGGGCGACGACCACAAATCAAAGGTAAGAAAATGTTGGTGAATTCCAGAATCTTCTTGAAAACTGCACAACTGATGTTTAAGAACAAATTTCTTTCTTCAAATTTCTTATAGGCCTACAACAGGTTTGAAATCTTTTTTTGTCATTTTGCTGTCATCCATCTGATTCTGAAGTTTCTGGATGCTTAGTTAATCGTTGAATCCTTTAATTGAAACTAAAGCATGGACAAAGGCTTTAGTAATGTAATGTGATTTTAAATAACTATAACTTATAAACTATTAGCATTATTTACACTAAAGCACAACATATTAAACACTTGTGTGCTCATTGTATTATGGCTGTACCTGCAAACCTGAAGCTCCCTCACTGTCTTTCTCTGGTTGAAGCCTATAGTGTCAGACATAGCACAGTTAACCAATATGAAGACTGTAGCTGACAAGTATGTGAAGCTTCCTCTATGCCTGCCTGCCTACTCCTTTGTGAGTGTGCACTGGTGTGGATGCAATCATCTGCTCTACTCCTCTGCCAGCCTTGCACAACGACACAGAGAGATGGGGGAGAGGGAGACAGGGGGTTTCTAGAATGGTCCTCGAGCGCTTGCATCTCTCCTGGCTTTAAAAGAAAGAAAAGGAAGGAGGCAGATAGTATCGTTTAGCGCTGTAAGCATATGTCAGTCTCTTATGGCAGCAAACAGAGAGGAGGGAGAGTGTGCCAGAGGTTGAATCCTGATCATTCCACAGATGCGACACACACACACAGACAAATCGTTTTCATCAGCACAACCACACACACACACACACACACACACACACACACACAGACTTTAATGACACGCAATAAACAACCACCAATACAAATAACACTGCCCCCATTGACACACAAACGCTGAAACGGCCCATTAACAAACACAGACATCAGGCCAAACTCAAGGTCTGCTCCATGTACACAAACACACCTGACCTCGTCGAGGGCCATGTGCAGAAGGAGAGTTGACAGCAAACTGACGATGACTCTCCAGCTGGCAACAGATGTGTCTGCAAGGGTGTGTAGTTCTGCATGTGTGTGTGTATTTGTAATGCAGGTGAATATGTGCAGACTGTATGTCTGGCCAGGGTTGGAGTAAATGAATTGCAGCAGTGCAGAGTCTTTGTCAGACCCCATCAAACTCACACAGACACACACTCACCAAACGGAATCCTACATGCTCCTTCAAACGTTTTTGCACAGACCATTCAATCATACATCCATACTTTATTACCACAAATCACGCGCACACACAAACACACACACACACACACACACACACACACACACACACACAACTGTCCTGTGCCAGATGACAAACAGGTCTGTGTTAACATCAGCCTGATGTTACACTCCCCTGCTGTTTGTTTGGGACACTCAGCTCCACTCTGTCATTATAGCCTGGCTGCTTCAATCTGCCCTGTTTGTTTTTTGTTGTTTTTTGCTTAGAGAATGGACCATGGTCTGCCGTAGGTAATATCAGTGTCCTGCAGACACTTTGCAGGTAATCCCCGAGAGCACTCAGCTTTTCAAAAACTCAGACGAACCTAGTTTCAGACACACATGAAGTTTCACAAAGCCCGACTTTAAACACAAAGCAGGTTCTGATGAGCGTTAGAAGTCAGTTACTCAAATGATAGAATACAGTGTGATGCTGGATCAAGCTAGGCTTCACCCGACAGAGAGAAGGAGCTAAGGCACAGCTGAGTAAGGAGTGTCCTTGATGCTGTGATTAAACCTTCAATGAGGGCTCGACAGCACTCTCGAAACGCCCACAAGTGTAAGTTATAGAAGTGCTTACCCCAGGATGTGACGATAAAATAATGTAGTCAGTTGGTAATGTGACGATGATGACAAGTGATCGAGTGTTTATTGAGGAGTGAAGGCAGCTTGTGTCATTGGATGACAGATGAATGATTGATTGTGGCATGTACGCTGCTCCATTAAAGATGATGATAATAAGAAACATGATGAGAAACACAAGTCAGGGACAGGTATACTGGTGGATCATTTCAGTCCCTTTTTCATAAATGTCTCTTTTGAGACTTATTTTGATCCTTTGTGTCTTTTATTGGGAATGTCTTAGCTGTTTTAATGTTCTGCTTAAAGCATGCATCTCCCAACAGCTGCTTATAAACTCACTACATCCAAGTTCAGAGCGCTTTCTCCCTTTCCTTAGATACTAGATTACATTGATCTAAAAATGAAGTAATAAATACAATTGTTTTTATGTGTCAATATTTTATTTATCTTCACAAATTCTGTAGGTGCATATTTAAAAAGAAACTTGAAACTGTCCTTAAATCACACTTTATATTTTACTGACTAAATCATAAGTGTGTTTATTCACCTGTATTATAAGTGCTGAGCACTCAAATGTTAATAATGATGTTTCACTAACATTTAAGTATCAAGAATTAAAGATAATTACTATGTTATTAATTACAGTCCTGCATCAGTAATTTTCTCATAAGCAGAAAAATGTCCCTCTTACCACTGAAGCATCAATGTTTATTATATTGTTAAAAATGGCTTGGTTCATTAATTAAAGAAGTGTATATTAAAAGTCTGTTTGTGTGTAAATACCTTAATGTGTAAATTAAATACTGCATAAATACCATTTAGTTGAATAGCTCATATTACTTTTAGATGAAGTATACGGTATAAGAACATTTTAATATTCACATAACGTAAAAGAATGCCACATTGATGAAGTACTCTATAGTACAACAAGCTTACTATAAATCAATGGCCTTGTGTCATAAGACAGTTTGTAAAAACGCTTATAAAGTCTATTAACTGGTCATCAGGGAGAATGTGTCCTCACACCGATGACTGTGCTACATTGTATGAACAGTAATGTATCAAAGAGAGACACGCTTCTCTATTATTTTGAACCAGTGTGGCCCAGACTTTTCTATAAAGCACAAAAATGTTGTAGTGACTCGACTGTTTTAAATTAGACACATTAATGTGTTAAAGGGAGTAGCTTAGTAGAAAAGGACAGGCTGTATGTTACAATTACAAGGTTTTTAATACATTAACCTGATAAGCAGAATGTGTTTTGAAGCGTTTTTCCTTTTCACATGCAGAATTTCATGCTTGAAATGTCTTTCATTACCTTGTGCCTCACTGTGCTTTAAGCTCTTACCTGTCTTCTGTATGATGCTCTAAACAGCAGTTTGAAAGCCACCAGAATCTGAAGTGCACTTCACTGTAGCCTAAAGGTCATTTTGTGACAGGCTTTTGTACATAATGTATTCCACTGAGTACCCCAGACACTATTATGGGCTGTACCTGAATTACCCAGACCCTACCAACTCTCTCTTTTGACATCAAGGGATGTGTGCATTTGGCTCCAGACCAGGCTGCTGACTATCTTAAATCCTCTGGGTTTCCTGTAGGAGCTCTGCTTCACTGTAGCCTGCAGACTTTATTTTGGCGCCTGCCAGCATGCAGTGCGCCCCACTGATTCCTACAAACTGTTTTGAGGCCATGTGCTGTAGTCCATTGAGTCCTGCAGAGTGAGCCTTGCCATCTGCAACGTAGCAGCATTCAAGTAAGTAAAAATCCAATTGTGTCCAATCCAAAAATCAATTCTATGGATGGATTTGGTATTTATTTTTCACCATGACACCAGTATTGAACCTATTAAATAATTTAAGGGGTGACTAAAAGGTGGGGTATAATTTAAATTTTAATTATCAGTCATTTAAGCAAAATTGTACTTTTTCTGAACAGGAATTTGAAGTCACAAAATCATTACAAGAAACATCTGCCCCCCCCCCCCCCCCCCCCCCCCCCCCCTTCTGCTAGTCAGATGATGCCCACCTGCTGTGTGGAGGGCACTGGTCAGATGTTGCAAACCTAAACCTGCCTCACTGGGACCATTTCAGCAGTTTGATATTATCGAGAGCCAATCACATGATTGGTGAGCTGGAGTTAATATGGCTGTTAAAAATGGATATTTGAATGCATTTCAAAACTCAATTCCTCACGGTGACAAGGCATTTATATCTTATTAATATCTTAAATCACATCTGCAGAAATTGCAATTCATGCAGCTGTGCCCCTGCAGCATCTGTCCCTGTCTTCTGATAACTGTATTAGCTGGTTATTTATCAGCAGAAGTATCAGTGTGGCAGCTAACAGCCTCTACAGAATGATCTATCTGCAGCCCTCGCTGGCTTCACTCTGTATTGCCCACACATTAGAGTGGGCTGTGGAAGCAAAACATTGTTGGATACTGTGGTGCTATATTGCCTGCAGAAATTAAACAAGTCGAGGAGCACAGAGTCATAAATAGTGGAGGAAACACAACAGCATACAAGTCACTCACTTTTCATAATCTTTAACCCACCCACTTCTTTGAATGACTGAATATCATGTGACGAGTTTGTCATTGGAGGTGATGCTGGACCTTTGCTAAGGCCACTGGAATATATCTCTCACTTGTAAAACAGGGTCACACAGATCCCTAATCAAAAACACAACTCCCTCTCTCCCTTCCTCCCACTCTCTCCCTCTCTCTCTCTCTCTCTCTCTCTCTCTGCTGCAGTGCACTCAGACAGGGGTCTCAAGATGGGCTGTCAGTCTCCAATCACACCACTAATCTCCTCTGATAAATCCAGATGCACGGAACCCCTCCTCTCTGTCCATCCCGCCCTCTAAATCACACACATACATCCCTGCACACACATTTACATCATCATCACTGAGGCCTGGTAGCCTGTAACGGTACGAGAAACATCCTCACACGTTCAAAAGGTGTTTGCAAAAGCATATGGCTACTGTATTATTGTGTTGTTTTCACCTTTGCAACAGAATAGGAAGAAAGAAAAAAAAAGGTCTTACTGGCTTTCCCTGGCCGAGGCCTTTGCAGCAGCTTCTGCACGGTGAGCAGGTCCTCGGTCTTCACCGCCTGCAGCAGTTCCTGGTCCTTCCCCATCTTCCACTCTGAGCTGCTCTATTCCCGCAGCATCCTCCGACACAGCGGCGCTTCAGCCCAGCCTCACCGCGGAGGGTGCGTCCACCGCGGCCACGAAAAGCCTCCCTGCTTCCCCCCTGGTCCCTAACTAGATAAGAGCCCCCTACAGCTCTGGCATGTGATGGGGTGACGGAGGTACAGAAAGAGATGGTGAGAGGGAGGGATAGACGGGATGGGATGGAGGGATATTCTCGGGTTCCCCCTCAGCTATGTGCAGCGCTCCTAGACGTGGACTAAAACGTCGTTCTAGAAACCAGTAACAGCGCACTGGCGTCGCGTTAAGATGAAAGGGTTTCGTCATGAAGGATTGCTCCTCATCTGGAGGCTGGTCGCTGTCCCTTGCAGCTGCGCTTCACAAAAAACGACACAGCGCCGAATCTCGTGTAGGGACGGAGACGTCAAACGAACTGTCGTAACGAGAAGCCTCGCGGGCTCAGAATCATAGTGCGTTTAGGCTGAAGAATCGGGAGCGCGCGGTGTCTGTGCCGCTCTCGTGCTCTGCGTCGTAAACACAATCCAGGGCTCAGAGCTCCGCGTGCGCTCGGGCTCTGTATTTGGTCATATTTTTCTCCGCGTGGGGGCAGGGGTAGTGAGGGGCCGCGCGCTCTACAGCTGCTTCAGTTCGTACCGCTAAATGGCTCGTGCTGCAACTGCTCTCCCGCCTCCTTTCTCATCTCAAACTATGTTTCTATTATCTTCTCTTTCTGCTTTCAGAGCTGCAGAGATTATTCAGCTGCAAAGGATTATAGCCTACAAAGTGAATAAACGATGTGTCCACCTCTTTTTATTGACTGGAAAAGCCTTTACTTTTATTACGTTTTACCTTTTTTTGTATGGCTTTAAACTGAATTTTATCTTAACTTAGGCTATATATTTATTTATTATCTTATTTTATACCTGAGTCTGTTTTATTTATTTTTACATTATATTATTCTATTTTATATTCTGGATTATCTTTTAGTGTGTTATTATCTTATTTATTTCATTTTATTAAGATTACAGTGCTTTGTTTTCGTCTTTATTTCCTCCATTTTATTTTTGTCTAGTTTTCCCATCTTGAATTTTAACATTATAACCTTAGCTCCTGTGTTTCCTCATTACGAATTCATGAAAGCGTTTTCTAACCTTCAAAATCCCCAAAAGTTCAAATCTACAGTGCGCACAATATAATTATTGTGATTTTATTTTTTTATTTTTTTCACTTTTTGTGACTTCAGGTGATCCGTTGTTTCCTCAGTCAGGTAGCCTACCTGTTTTTATTTATGACATAGACTTTTTTTTACCTTGTGCATGGGTTATGGTTGTGGGGGGTTTGTGTTCATGTGCTACATCATTGTATGAAAAGTGCTATATAAATATAGTTTGATAAGTTCAATTTACTTCTATTCCATTATGATTTTTCAAGTTATGTCAGGGTGATCGATTGTAGTAGGCCTACTTAGCACATGTTATCTTAGAAAGTGATTTACCGGGACAGTGTATGTTTTGTTAGCCATAGTTAACTATATTAGCTAAGAGCTAATTAACATCATAGTCCCTGGGCAGGAGTCAGAGACAATGTCTTAAGAAATAAAATATATACTAAAAACATCTTCAAACATAACCACTGTACAACAGCATTAAATTAATACACAGTGAAATTCACAAATGATATTAAAACAGTTATAGTGCTAAGAACACTATGCATAACCACTACACAGCAGCCTGAAGTGATTGGACGAACACAGAAGATTTGTGCTGTATTACACAATCCCCTCTGTTGGTCGTCCTTGTTGTTCTTCCTCTATCTATATGCAGTGATATGAACTCTTTTAGTGGGGGACGAGCCAGACTGTTGATCACTTTGTACACTAGACAAGCATCAGCAAGACCCACAAAATGTTCAAAGGTTAGGAGGTTATAAGAATGATGTTTCTGTAACTTATATGAACATAGCCTGTCCAGTGTCCATTATGCACATGGAAAGCCATGGATTCCAACAGCAAAAAGGAAACTAGGGCTGTGAGTAGCACAGTAGACACAGGCCCTTGTGGCAATTTATGATGCATGTCGGGATGTGGCATAGCCATAGTGTTTTTTTATCATCAGACACCCAAAGGTCAAAAACAATGTAAAAGTTATTTGTTTTGGTTAGAAATAGGGCTTTTAGTGTTATTGCATTAATCACGATATGATTAAGGTCTGAACTTAAGGCATTCAATATTCTTTTTTTGCATTAAATGCATGTTATTTTGTCCCTTTAGGCACACCGAAGATAAGCCACTGCACCCTGATGTCACAACTACTAAAACAAAGACAAGAAAATATGACGAGTCACATCTCGCCTTTCGGCTTCACCTGTGGTGAAGAGAGCCACAATCCCTTTTTTCCCCACATCCTACTTTTGTAGGGAGTTTTTAATCTTCAGAGAGTCAGGTTTAAAAAAACCACCAGTTAAAAGCAATTACTGTTGTTACATCATAACAATTTGGAAGTTTCATGTTTCACTATAAACAGTGATGTAAAAGTTTTTAGTATTTCCAGTTTGTTGTCACAAACATTTTGTTTGTTTGAGATCAATATTCTGAAAATAGAGATTTTTTAAGAGTGTGACTGACAGTGTGATTAGTGTATATGTTTATTTATAGATGTGTATGGTTAGGGTTGGAGGGCTCCAGGCAGAGTAAGTTGGGGAACTATCACTGTAAGATAAGCACAGTGATGGAAAGAAAGACACTTCTGCACCTTTAAATGGCTCATTTAAAAAAAAGAACACACATCCAGACAGCTCAGTTGACAAGTAAAATGATATATCCACCTTGATAGACATTTTATTTCTCACGGTTCTCTTTAGCTGTTTTCATTTACTTTTTGGTCCGTAAAAAGTTCCTTTTTTTCTTTCAAAACAAATGCAGGTTTGTATTCAATCAGAAAGTTACAGTAAGTACCCTCAAAGAATACGGTAGAAAAAAAAACCAGAAAAACTTTTTTGAATTGCAAAATAATAGTATTACAAACAAATTACAAAAAAATATCTTTAATCATGATTAACTATTGAATTTCAGTGTTTATTCTCAATTTAAAAAATGTAATTGACATCCTCAATTAGAAACCAATTTAGCCTAACAAGGCTTACTGTGTCTTACCAGTAGGTGGTGCTATTATGAAATTACAATTTGGGCATGTAGATATGTTTAAAAAGCACAGACTGCATAAACATTGAAGTAGTCTCAGTGACGTGACCCACTGGATTCTGAAGGGGACTTTTGAAGTTGATCCGCTGCGGTAGCCATTTTGGAAATTCGGTTGAACTAACTTTTGCAAAGTAGAAGGCGAAGAGCTGGAGCTGAAGCAATTATGCCTCCTGACAAACGGCTCCCCGCCCGTCAATCAGCTTAGCCTGATTATGCATAACTTTTATCCTACATAAAATTTAAACGGAAGAGTAATAGAAAAAAATCACCCCCTGTAAAGTGTTTGCCAATCAAGTTATGATTTCATTTTTTTTTTATCAGGCTGTAAACATGTTTATTTAGGCTGTTAAAATATGAAAATCGCATGTTATTTTCAAATGGGTCAGCGACGAGAGGGCATGAGAAGAGAAGGCTCCAGCCTGCAGACATAGACTCTTGGGGGGGGTTTCTTCTTGTTAAAAAGCAACTTCAGCAAACATTTTAAGTTTGTCTCAGTTTGAACCCAGCAGTTTTACGTAACAACAACATCCTGATCATGGTGTCAAATAAAGTTTGTGTCAGTTGTCATGGTTGGTTAGCTGGTTCCAGGTCAGTTTTTCAGGGTGAGGCCCACAGACATAACTCAAATCTATCAATTTGGGTTACTCTACTGTACTAGTATTAAGCCCTTTAAAAAGCCTAATTTTTCATGACAAACAATGCATTGGCATGGCAACAGCGTCAGATGTAGACTTATGGCTTTCATAAAGAAGCAGGGTGAAGGCTTGAGGATTAGGATGATCAAATTTGAGGGGGATTCCACCAACAGAAAAGGTATCGTGACTGATGATTCAGAAGCATTGTTTGGCTTTAAAACTCTCCTTCAGTAACCAATGGGTGATGTCACTGAGACTATGACCATTTTCAATACACTGATGTTGACCCTGCTGCTGTATAGTGTGGATGCAGTTAAGACAAGACAGAAGTCATTGTGGTTGGCCTGAAACCCCTCAGAAACACTTTTCTTATGATAAAACTGCCCTATGGCATCAGTCTGGCATCCATCTATCACCAGGATTAGAAATCTGGGAGCAATATTTGATCAGGATATGTCCTTCAACTTCAACATAGAACACATTTAAAAGACAGCTTTTTTCAACTCCCAAATAAGACTCTTCAGCTTGTCCAAAAAGCTAAAACACATGTAGGCTACTGACTAGATTTACGAAAAGAGATCCCATAGTATCTTTTAGTAATTTAAAATGATTCTTCTCATTTACAAAACTAGTGTTTAGGCATCGTTACGCTCCCAGAATCTGGGCCTCGTTGTGGTACTTAAAGTGGAGGTAGCTCTTTCAGTTATCAGGTCCTACTCATTTGGAATTTTCTAGAGAGGGAATGACAGGCAGCGAGAGGAACACAATTTAATATCTGTGTGAACTTGTGTTTGGTTGAAATGACAAAAAAAGAAAACTTGAAGACTTGATTTATATTCATAATGTTTATTTGGGATTGCTATATGCATTAGCTTTACCCAAAAAGTTGAAAAAATAACATATCAGAGTACTTAAAGTTTTCATCTTAGATAGAATAGTGAGATGGATAGCAGTGAATTTAACCCTGACTTCTATCTGCAACATCCAAACTTTTCTTCTTACTCTATTCAAGATCCATTTTAAAAAAAAAACTGCAGATGCGTGTGTGTTTGTGTGAGAGGTGTGTGAGAGTGAGTGAGTGTGTGTGAATATGTGTGTATGAGGTGTGTGTGTGTGTGTGTATGTGTGTGTGTGTGTGTATGTGTGTATGAGGTGTGTGTGTCTGTGTGTGTGTGTGTGCGTGTGTGTGTGTGTGTGTGTGTGTGTATGTGTGTATGAGGTGTGTGTGTCTGTGTGTGTGTGTGTGTGTGTGTGTGTGTGTGTGTGTGTGTGTGTGTGTGTGTGTGTGTGTGTGTATGAGGTGTGTGTGTCTGTGTGTGCACGTGTGTGTGCATGTTTTTGTGTGGGCAGTGTGCAGAGCTTGGATGCTGCTCTCTGCCTCCTCCACATATCCAGTTAGTTATGTAAGAACACTGAAGAGTAGCCCATATGGTTCTGCAAGCTTATTTATAAAGCTGTCTGTTAATGCAACTTCTCTCTACCTTGGAGGTGTGTTAACTTGAATGCTGGATGTTTACATTCATATTTATTTTAAAGGAGTTTACCTGCAACAAAAAAAAACTGTTCTTCCTGTCCCCATGTGAGATCTTTCTGGTATTGCTGAACCGAAAGCGTTGGTTTGAGACAGTATTTAATAAACCTCCAAGGGATCGAGCTGTTTATTCATGAGCACCTTAGCTCTATTAATCACACTGAGGGAAATAGATTTCTTCTCTATCCCTCTCTCGATCTCTGTATGTGTGTGTGTGTGTGTGTGTGTGTGTGTGTGTGTGTGTGTGTGTGTGTGTGTGTGTGTGTGTGTGTGTGTGTGTGTGTGTGTGTGAGAGAGAGAGAGAGAGGAACTGCTTACAAACATATTTAATGGATTGGAGTAACTGTGGAGAAAGTTTGAAATTTCATAAAACATCAGTCACACTTTGTAGTCTAACCTGGTCACAAAATATAAATATTCTTTAATATTTGTTTACAACCACCTTCCATTTCAAGCTTTCAAGTAACACTGTCTACATTGACATAGAGGCTATTTTATTCAACACACACAAAAAAATCCAAACTAACAGTAACTGAAGAGGGAAATGTGGATGTACTGTAGCTATCAGAAAAACACTGCCCTCAAGTGGCCTGTCACAAAGCATACACATGAAAGAGTCCCTTTTACTGTTTAGTGTTCTTTTTTAAAACGATTAGGTTACTGCGATACTGAACAATGCTGAGTAAAAGCCTTTTTCACGTATAACTATTCTAACCATAAAAATGGCTGAAATATGAATCAGTGGATTCTTCATGTTATACCTGGTTTTTGGCTGGTTCATGTTTATAGCCTCAGGGTAAAACGTAATACAGAAAAGAGGGGGGAAATCCACAATATATAGACCTATCGTGGGACAGCACTGCTCTTTAATATATTTAATATTTGTCTTTGCTAATGTTTGCGTATTTTGTTTTTGTTTGTTTATTTCTGTTTTGCCTGTTTTTGTTTATTTGCCGTCGCTTTAATTGTCATGTCTATGTGCACATCTTTGTTTTGTACTTGTTCACCTTATCACAATAAAAAATAAAAAATAAAAAAATAAATAATAATAATAATAATAATATATTTAATTTTAGATCAGAGGGTTTAGTTTATGATGAACGGAAATGGATTAAACAAACACATTCTCCTATAATATTGAGCAAGATTAAATGGCGTATTTTGGCAGCAATGACATCTGATCAGACGTCCATACACTATTCTCCCTAACTTTGTGCATTATTTCCAAGGTTCAAAAAGAGCACTTGAATGCATCTTGTAAACGCCCCTTGGTGAGGTCATGGTCTGTGATTGGCCGAGCCTGCAAGTCCATCAAAACTGAACATCGCCAGCAGTCGGAGTGAGGGGAACAGGTTGAGAGGAGCTGGAGGCTTGTACATTCAAATATTGTTGGTTGCATATTGTAACCGGTCACAACACGCAAGCTGGTAAGTGGTATTATTATGTTTTTTTTTTTTTAGTTCTTCTAAGAGCAGTTATTCTATTTTCTGTTTCTTACTAAGACTAGCTTTCTGATTAATAAAATCAATTCGCGCAGTCAAGATTATTTTTGCGAGCTATCGCGTTAGTACATGTTTGTAAACGTTAGCTCGCGTAATCTCATGATGTTACAACCTTACATTTAATATATGAGAATTTACATTTGTTTTTCATAGTGCAACTGCTCTACTGCAACATTTAACAACACCCCAACTTCAACACACAAACTATTGTATTCTGAACAACTTAATTTGCGAGAAGTGTACGGCATGCTGAACAGCAAAAATCCCGTGTTGTCTTGCTAGCCTAGCCACATGAGGAGGCTAATGTCGTGACTGTGTTGTGTAGTTAATTAATAGGAACGATATTTACCTCGTGATAAACGCAAAATCCAGCCACTCAAACAAGCATCAAAATGAACCTTCGTATTATTTAAATGCAAGTACAATGATCAGAAAAATGATCCGCTTAGTTATTTTAAGTCGCATGAATTCGGGTTGCATATGGCATCTAGTTGCAGCACAGCCTTTGTGTTTGCTCTGTGTTATTGTTCCACAAACCTCTTATGTGCAAACAGAAAGTAGATACACTAAAATGTTCACCTCCTGTATGTAGGCTAAGCATGCAATAGACTGCATTACAACAAACATGCACACAAAGCCTCAGAAAAAAGAGCAGAATGTACAATAAATAAATGGTAGCCTCTAGATTAAAGATAAAAGTCAAGTTTATATATAGATACAAAATTATCAAAGTTGTAATTGATTGTAAAATGTAAGATTCTGCATAGTGATCACTCTTTACAGTTAAAGCTTATTGTTAAACAGTAGTTATCAAGCATCAAATTAAAATAAATGTATCCTTACTGATGCAATTTCTGTACATGGGGTTTTGTTTTGTGCTCAGGAGCTAAAGCAATTCAGCAGTTTATGATTCATCCGTCACAGACCCTTTTGCAGGACAAAGAAGAGGAACATATTAACACCCTAAATAATTCTTAGCTTTGTCAAAGATTCAGACGAAAATGAAAATGAGAAAATACAGTTGCCGTGGTGAGTCTTATGACAATGTTGTCTCTCTAAAAAATGAACTCCCCCTGGCTGTTTGCAGGAAGTTCATGAATAACTAAGTCACATTTTGAAGAACACAGATCCTAAATCCTGGTCAGGTGGAGGATATGTCACAATGTGTTTACTCAAGTTACAAAAAAAATCAACACATTAATTAAGGAAGAACTAATTCCTCTCCTCCGTCACGACTACAGGAAGGGCTCAGCGCAGCCTGGGTGCCCAGGGATCCACTGCCTGAGTGTGGGGAGAGCTGCGGCCGAGACCCCGGAGACATGAATCACACCAAGGGCGGCCTGGTCATCTTCACCGCAAACTCTCACCCCTCCAGCCGCGAGATGGGCAAGAGGATCGCAGAGTGAGTACAGGACAACTTGTTACACACACACAGACACACACAGACACATAGAAACAGTTATGCAGGTGACAACTACTCAAATATGTTCTTTAAAAACAAGTTGGCTGCTAAAGGCTATTGACTGTAGTGGAAACGTGAAACAGCTTAAACGTTTTGATGCGCTGTTTTTTCATCCGAATCACTGGCTATGCTTGGGTCACCATATGTATAATTCAAATGACAAACCAGAGGTGGCTGTAGTTTAAAAAAAAGTCTATTAACGGTATGATAAAGAACATACACATCCTGTGCTAAAATAATTTCAAGCAAACGAGTGATATGTCATTTATTTTTACTGCTCGAATTTTTCTTGTGAGACATTCATTTTCTTTTACTGCTTTTTTTTAATTTTAATTTTAATTTTTTTTTTATATACATTTGACCCATTTTTTCTATCTTCTAGCTCCACATTGAGTATACCTGTGTATTGTCTTGCCATGATTGGCCATTTTGGGGTCTTATGTTTACCTACTCATTTTTTGTAGTTTGCTTGTTTGTCAAAGCATCTCATAAAACTGTTGTTTGCGATAAATATCACATCATATAAGTATCACTCTGAGGTGAAATCGTGTCTTCATCCGAGAGCAGCCAAATGTTGCTAAACAGTCCACATTAAGAAGAGTGTCCCTGCAGCTAAAAGAGTTTGAAACAGTGCATGTTCATCTCTGTACTTACCCCTCGTAACTTCCTTTATTATGAACACATTTCTAGTTTCTATGCTCTGGGTATTAAAACGTTCTAGAAATGCACACGATGTACTCTGGGCATCCACAATGACATTTGAGTCTGCATGTTTATAAAACAAATACGAGTATTCAGCCAGGCTTATGCTTATCAGAGACTACATTCCAGCTGTGTGTGAGAGAGGAGAGAGGGGAGCTTTAGCACAGCATGTTAACAGTTAACTAGAAGAAAATGTGCTGACTGCAGAGTGAGCAGGGAAGGTGTTGGAAAGAGAATGCATGTTACAAATAATACATTTCTGTATGTTCTCATATTCTTAATAAAGTGAGTGTTTGATTTTATTGAAGGATTCATTATTTCTGTATGCGTGTAAAACAATTCTTCATCACTGAATCAAAACTGCATTGTTTCCTTGGTAACAACAATTTTCTGACTCCAAGAACCTAAGAAGAGACTCTCTCTTTTTTGCCCCCTCACCTCTATAACACTCTTTTTCTACCCCCCTCCCTTTCTCTGGCTCTCTGTCTCAGGCGGTTAGGGGTGGAGCTTGGCAAGGTGCAGGTGTACCAGGAAGCTAACAGAGGTAAGGTCGCTGCTCATTCATTGGTTCACTTGACCTTTATTTCTTTAAAGGGGTAGTTTTTGGGGCTGTATGGGACATTTAACCCTAACCCTAACCCTAACCCAATACCCAATCTATCCCTTTAAAATATTCTCATTTATGAGGTGTTCAATGCAACCAAGCGAGTCTCACTCAAGCACAAAAAACAGAACCAGAAAAACCCCAAGTGACCCACAGCTGATCCGTGATCCATTCGGACCCCCCCTACAGTTCTGGCTGCACGTGATCTGCGAGTTGATAGAAAATGATCATCATGGTGTGAAGCAAAAGTTTCAGTGAAAAGAATACAGCGTTTCATTGGTGCATGTGTGCTCCATGGAGATCCGCAAAACAAATATGAAGACAATTCGGTCTTTTCAAAATATATTTTTATGCACGATTTTTGCAGACTTTCATACAGAGACGTGTACTCTTAAAGTGATATTTAAAACTCTGCTTCAAAGTTCCTCCGTTCAATCTCATAGTGTTTGAATTTATCATGAATGTATCAGCTGGTGGCTGCGTATAACATCAATCAGAGTGGTTAGGGCGCGTGCCCCATGTATGGAGGCTATGGTCTTCCCAGGTTCGAATCCCACCTGTGGCTCCTTTCCCGCATGTCATTCCCCACTCTCTCTCTCCCTGATTACCGGCTCTATCCACTGTCCTATCCCTCCATTAAAGGCACAAAAAGCCCCCCCAAAAAATCTTGAAAAAGTTCAGGTTTATCTAACTGCAATTCTGTCCCCCAGGCTCTATGACCAAGTTAACAGTTAAAAAATAAACGATGTGCAGGTTGTATGTTGGGTAGAAAACGATTTGAACTGAAGTCTAAAACATTGTGTATAATGCAGACTGCTGCACCGACCCTGTAGCCTTCATGATCACATTCAAATGGACTGGTTCAGTGTTTGTGAACAGAGCAGAGGAATGCAAAGTGTCTCTGCAGACTTTGCATTCCTCTGCACAGTTTTAGACCCCTTTATGAGTACTGACTTTCTGTTGTTGTCAAAGACCTATGCAGAAATAATGCTTGTCTGTTAAATAACACTGACCCACATTAAAGGCTCTCTGAAAGCAAGTGTTCATGTAAACAGACATCTGACGCTGCTCCTGAATATTTTGAAAATATAGCGAAATGTGCCATCGTTCCAAAAGAACAATTAGCTGCCAAACAGTATCTTTGAAAGAACTGGTTTATTTTGTGAACGCCAGTTTAATTTGAATTATACTTTCTGTAAAAATGTCAGAATAAAGGAAGATAGCCTGTTGATGATCATTATCAACAGGGAATTATTGAACTGTTACATTTTTAGGAGTATTCACATAAGCATCAGAAACAGGCAGGTAATGTGGCCTTAAACAGAAATGTCAGTTTGGAAAATAAAAATTGTAGTTTGTCTTACTGCTCATCATTTGTTCTTTATTTAAAAGCAAAATGTCCTGTTCTGTTGGAAATTGGCAATTTAGTATGTTGGATTTCATCTGTAGACATTTCAGCAGAAGCTCTTTATTTTGTAGTGTTTAATTTAAGGTGTTATTTATCATGACTATTTATTTATTAGAGTTAATTATTATGAGACCAGCTGGTTATAAGACATCCTCTTGGTTTCTCTTTTGGGATCTTCCTAGAAAATGGTCAGAGTGCTTGATTTAAGGTTACAGACTACAAGCAAGTCTCAAGTAGATGCAACAGTGTTGTTGCATTCTGGGAGATTACAACCAGCGTAAAATAGAAAATCAGTCTTTTATTCTTTTAAGTTAAATTTTGTGTCTTCATTTAGATTTTTACATTAAATTAAATTTAAGTGGAGCAGCTTCTGGTGTGCGGACTCAGTACTTTTTCTATCTTTGGATGTTTTTTGTCCAGCATCCAGTACTTAAACTTTCTCGGATGTGCGTGCCTTTTTGACATTTTTTTGTTTAGAGATAGGAAAGTGGATAGATTTAGAAATCATAAGGAGAGAGAGAGGGAGGAATGAGATGTGCAAAAGGAGCCACAGGCCGGATTGGAACCCGGGCTGTCTGCTTGGAGGACTATAGCCTCTGTACATGGGGCGCACACACTAACCACTAGGCTACCTGCACCCCAGAAAAGTCTCAATCAGTCTTAATACACGTAAAATGGATTTCAATTCTATTTCAAACTGTTCTTCCTCTTTCTTTTAATGAGTCTGCATTACAGTAAGCGTCGGATGATCTGTTGGGTTTAGTAGTACGATGTAGAAAGATGAACATACCACTCAGTGAATATTTAACCTTTCTAGGTTCCCAAACAAGGTATATTTGATGACACTTTCTTTCTCTTTCTGCCGCACATTTGGCTCTTCATAGGAAGCATTTTGTTTTCTAATCTCTTTTGCGTGGGAGGCACATGTTTGGAATGCTAGTATCTACACTTTCACACAGTTGGAGTCTGTTGGGGAGGGGTAGCTTTTCACGCCAGAACCAGAGATAGCCTTCTAATGGAACTGACAGCCCTCCAAGGCTTTGTCACGAAGTAGGAGTGTGTGTGTGTGCGCGCATGGGTTTATGTTTTTGTGTACTGTTGTTTCTAGCTTTTCTTTCCTTCTCACGTCCTGTTTGTTTCCATAGAAACGAGGGTGCAGGTTCAAGAGTCGGTGCGAGGCAAAGATGTCTTTGTGATCCAGACGGTGTCCAAGTAAGAAAGAACATGCACACACAGCTGATACATTTTGATAGTTTCCTCTGAAACATCTCACTCACCTCACGTGTCACGTCATACGCTCTCCTCTTCCTTTCGCTCTGTTCTCCTCTTCCCTGTGGCTGGAGCAGAGATGTGAACACCACCATCATGGAGATGCTGATCTTGGTGTACGCATGCAGGACATCCTGTGCCAGAAGCATCACAGGCGTCCTCCCCTACTTCCCCTACAGCAAGCAGTGCAAGATGAGGAAGAGGGGCTCCATCGTCACTAAGCTCATCGCCTCCATGATGTGTAAAGCAGGTGAGTGTTGCTATGAAGCGTAAAGCAGGTGGTGGGACTGCCTCCTAATGGTGCCGCCCCACTGTATCAACAAGTCGCAAAATTCCACACAAGCCCTCGCTTTGCCTCCTAGACTCCCTTCTTGCTTGTGGGTTTTCTCCATGGCTTCACAGCCAGCTGTCAATCACAGCAGAGCATACAAAACGAAGGTCAAACATACTTTTTATTTAGGCCAAATGGGTCAAGATTCAGAAACGACATTACAAATATCTCGCACCACATGCTTTCAGAATGAGATTTCAGTGCACCGTTCATGTATAGAAAGTTATTTTTATATTACGATAAAGCTTCCATGTTTTTTCCGTTTTGAATATTGGGGAAAATAGCCTTTACTGTTTTGTTAATCTATTGTTGGCTGTCATAGTTACAATCCATCAATCTGGATCGATTGTTTGAACAAAGATTGAATCAACTCGATGGAAAGTGAAAGAATTGATCTACATCATCATCTAGTAGAGACATGTAAAAAGAGACTGTCTCTGCAGTGAGCTGTCTGACACATAGCCCAGCAGCAATCCAGTTTTTTAAAGTAACCACATGTAAATAATCAATGTTGTCGCTTATTGCAGACATAAGGCATCAGGAGGTGCTGGTTGGCTGCCTCTAGTTGGTTTCTATTTACTTTGCCTGTTTTTGAGCTAGAAGTTCTTCAATGTTTACTTAGCTTACTCCTCTCCTGGATGAAGCACTTTAATGTTTGACTGTGGCAGGTGAGGCTTGAGTTAAACTGCTGAGTGAAATACTTCTTCACCTTCAATGATGAAGTCAAAAACAAAAGTTGCATGACTTGAAATGCTAGGAAAAGTGTTGGCTGGAAACCTTATCATGTTTACCCTTCAGTCAGGCTTGTGGAAAACTGATCAATGGAGTTAGTTAGGGTGAAATACAGTAGTCCTGCCTGCAAGCGGCCATCAGCTGATCTGAGAACCGCCCCAATGCCAACCAATCATTATCACACTCTGGCAACAAGGCGGTCTTTTTAAACCATTCTGCCTCTCACTCCTCCTGCATCACATCCACTCTGCTGCTAGACACTGCTGTGAAATTCTCCATCCACCACCCCAACCTCCACCAGCTTCAGTCAGCACATTTTATTTTCTAGGATGTTTGTTTGCTCGTTAAGTCAGTATCATTACGTAAACGTTCAGGTCTGCATGTCCCCATGGGGGGAATTATTGTCTGCACTCTCAGCAAACTCTGTGCCATGCTGCACTGATACTTCTGTGAGCTAAGAGCAGAACCAATACCGCCAAATATAACTGTACAAACCATAGTTTGGAAGATTTAGAAACTTTCTATAATGTTCCCATTAGTTTGCAATGTTACAGAGTGTAACATGTCATCACCAGGGCATTTGAAATTTGTAAGGTGAATCAGTCAAATTCTCATAAAAGGCCAGTTTAAAAAGTAATTTCACACATTGTCCCCAGTTTTGTTCAAGGCAAACCAAAGAATTGCAGCTATGAACATCACGACTTTCAAACACGCCTTGTTTGTGCAGGTCTCACCCACCTGATCACCATGGACCTCCATCAAAAAGAGATTCAAGGCTTCTTCAACATCCCTGTGGACAATCTGAGAGCGTCCCCCTTCCTGCTGCAGTACATCCAGGAGGAGGTAAAAACACCAAGTCATCATGACGGTGTCAAATCTTTCGTTTTTTTTCTGCAACACATAACACTGACGAGGCCCTACCTTTCCTGGTTACAGTTATAACGCTCTATTTAGTCAATCACTGTTTAAAAAGAGTTAACTGTTAATTAAAGCAAATCTGTCATTTCTGTCATCTTCATTTATCTCCAGATTCCCGACTATAGAAATGCTGTAATTGTTGCCAAATCTCCAGCTTCTGCCAAAAGGTAGGCTCCCCTCCTTTTACCACCTTTTTCTTTCTCAGAGGAAGTTTAGATCAGGGATAGCCTTCATGTAGCAGAATACAGCGTGCTTTGTACCACACTGTGTGGTTATGATACAGCCATAAGGGGAAGCAAAGGTACCCACAGAAAACACACAGTGAAAATGTTTTAAGGAAACAAAGTTAGGTTCAATGTTTATGTACATTTTCCTTCCTCTTAACTGTTCAGGCTTCTTGGGATCGGGTTGAGTAATTTGTTAGGAAAGGCTTGTTTTTGATTGTCCCTCTCTGTCTGACCGGGCAGAGCTCAGTCATTTGCTGAGCGGCTGCGTCTGGGTATAGCAGTGATCCACGGTGAAGCACAGGACGCAGAGTCGGATCAGGTAGACGGACGTCACTCCCCACCAACCGTCAAGACCACTGGAGCCATTCACCCCAGCATGGACATACCATGTAATGTAAACACATACATACACTAACAATGATCATCAACAGAACCCACTCATCCCCATTATGCCCCTTAAGCCTACTCATGAGTTACACAACCTACTTAATGGCCCTTAGTTGTCACTATGACCAAAACAGATGTGCCACCTTCAACATACACAGGCTCCGTTTATACGAGCTACCCAGGTAGTGACATCACACATACTGCTAAGCCTACCGCATGGCTCCCCACAACTCAACGTGTTTTACCAACATGGGATCATCCACAAGGACATTTGATCATATAAATGACATGAGAAGTGAGACATGTGATGACAACATTGATCAAATAGTTTTGTTCAAGTTAACTCATCATGACTTCTTTCTTTGTCCTTTTTGTTGTTTCTAGTGTTGATCCCGAAAGAGAAGCCTCCAATTACTGTGGTAGGCGATGTAGGAGGACGCATTGCAATCATAGTGGTAAGAGAAAACCGTTTGATTGGTTTGACACATTATCATGGCTTTTACCATGTGGTTTAACTGCAGATATGAGTGGACCGAACAGATTAAACTAACTCTCTATAGCTACTGTAAGGGATCTGCCTGTTTGAGACCGGCCTATTTATCTTGCAGGATGACATCATCGATGATGTTGACAGTTTTGTTGCAGCAGCCGAAACTTTGAAGGAAAGAGGAGCCTATAAGATCTTCGTCATGGCGACACATGGCATCCTCTCATCTGAAGCTCCGAGATTCATAGAGGAGTCGGCTATTGACGAGGCGAGTTGGGCACCTTTACAGCTTTTCTTCAACACTAACCATATTCTGCTGTTACTCTTAACATCTCTTTTTTTATGCCCCTCCACCAGGTGGTGGTGACCAACACAATACCCCACGAGCTCCAGAAGCTCCAGTGTCCCAAGATAAAAACAGTGGACATCAGCATGATCCTGTCGGAGGCCATCCGCCGCATACACAACGGCGAGTCCATGTCCTACCTGTTCCGCAACATAGGAGTGGATGACTGACCAACCTGTCCAACAGAGACACACACACACACACACACACACACACACACACACACACACACACACACACACACACACACACACAAAATCACACGTGCCATTTGCGTATTTAGATCTCTTCAGAAACATAAGTTTGAATGTTAAACACTGAAGTTGCCACACACACACACACACACACACACACACACACACACACACACACACACACACACACACACACACACACACACACACACACACACACACACACACACAGTATCAAAAGATTCCATATCCATAATTTCAATATAAATGCTAACTCTTTCCTTTGAGTGCAGCTTACCATAGACTATGACTGAAAAATAAACACTTGCACATAAACCTCTGCTCACTAGTCTCGTTACATAGCTGTGACTGAACACACAGATCTGAGTGTGGCTGCCCTCATCTGCTGTCAATTTAACTTTATTGTACTGTTATCGTTTTCTTTCTGTATCGCCATCTCATCTGCATAACATGTTCTATTTATGTCTCCATAGAAAATATTGTTTGCGTTAGCACATGACGTTGTTTTTAGCACTGAATGTCTCTTGAAGAACAGTCCAACTTCCTCATCTTCACACGGGCAATATTCCTCTGACATGGAATCAGGTTGTGAAGCTCAAATGCTGTTATTATTCATATAGAATGTATGAACCTGACCATTTGTTATCATTTAACTTCTTTGGGTTGATCATTAACTGGAACTCAAAGAGTAGTACAGGTCTAGATCGACTTTGGGACGTATTTCAAATCAAAAGAAAATGTTCATATCAGCTACTGCTGGACAGCCGCTAACGTTAGTATTCAACCAATCCCTAGCTCACTTTATCGTAGCTATGTATTCATACTCCTCTTATCCTGCTGTGTAAAATATCAAACTGTGATATAATCTAGAACGTGACTGAACGCCATGATTTTCTGTTTTCAGATGGAAGCTAATGGAGCTAACAATAATGTGACATTTTCTCTCGTAACAAAATATTTGAGTTTCCCATCCTGAGCATGAGGTCAGAAAAAAATGGCTGCTGTGTTAATATGGTGAATTTCTTATAGTAACAGTAAGAGTGCCAGTGCCTTCTCCAGGACATACAATTCACAGGCCTTCACTGCTCCAATACACAACCGTCTCATAGCTAACATAGCAGAGGAACAATGCTCTCGTATGAATGTTCCCAGCTGATTGTTTCATATAGACTTATTGTATTGCATGTTTAACCCTCTGTCATTTTCATGTGCTTTCTGAACGTGCTACTTAAAACGTTAGTTGAGACTCCAGATAGGTAGCCATATGTTTGAGTAATAGCGGTAGCATCAAGGACTCTTAATTTGTTGTCAAATTTAGTCGTTGCTCAAGACAGATTTCTTGGTTCATTTGGACAATACAAAGACTTATGGCAGTTCACTTGTGAAATATGTATAAATGTAACCCTGTGTGCCATTTTTCAAAGACTGCTCATATTAGACGTTTGTTTATGCCAGAAATAAGTTGTTCCCTTTCAGCTAGAGGGCTCTGCTCTGAAGAAACCTAACGAAGTTAGCTTTTCAGCATTTAGATGCAGTTTTAGAAGGATGTGGTTTACCCAAATAATTTAGAAATTGGTAAATTAATCTTTTTTCATAAGGTCATTTTGTGAGAGACTGAAGTTTGCTTACACACATTCTACCTGAGTTTCCTAAAAAAATGAAGTTCCAAACTACAGCTGAAGCTGGACAAATAAAATGACCCTTTTTCTGATGAGCAAAACTTGACTGAAGCAGGTCTTTGTCACTTTACAAGATGTGTTTCAAAATGTTTTGTATTTATTTTCGGCACTTAAATGAATAAATACGACCTCTGAAAGTAAATAGTTTTGTGTCTTCATGTTTAACCCTCTGTTTCTTTTTACCTGCTCTTTTGTAATGCTAAAAGACAAAGAGTAAGGTCTTTTACCTGCTTTTTGTAAAGTGTCTCGAGATAACACTTGTTATGAGTTGACGCTATACAAATAAAATTGATTGATTGATTTTTTGTTCTGATCAGCATGTCAGTATGAAAAATGCTTACCAGCTTAATGTGTAGTGTCCTCCACATTAGTGGTGCCATCCTTTTGTGGGTGCTGGTATTAAACGTAAGTGTCTGTTAATCCTGACAGATGTTACAATGTTACAATTCACTTAGCAGACGCTTTTATCCAAAGCGACATACATCAGAGAGTAAGTACTAATCCATTCATATACTACACTACAAATGGCGCCACAGATTTCTTTTGGAAAAATGTCAACCTTATGTTGGTGATAAAGGCAAAGTCAGGGGGACAAGTGTTTTTCTTTTTAATGGCACTAGGATTGTATAGAACGTATAAATCCATCTGGTAAATTTTTAAGATATTACACTGGATAAACAGAAAGTTGGACCTTGATGTAATACTTTGAACTAATTTTGTATAATAATCACAGAAAAACACACTGAAGCATACAGGTATAATATCCCATAAAGACTATTGTAAGAAATAAAAAAGTATCCATCAGTTCCCAGATCGGTTGACTTTTGGCCCTTCACAAAGCAGTGTTCTAATTTTTTCAACTCTTAAGTTTAGAGACCACTGGGCTTTTGGATTCATTTTTTTATGATGATGTAGGAAGTAGGTCACAAAGCAGGGTAATGGGGATGGTAGGTGTCCCGGGGTCTTCGTGTTAAGTTCCACGAGTATCCCAGATATTTATTTTCACTGTAATTCAATCCACAAGAGACACATTGACAGAATGTATGACTTCTTTGATCATGGGTGTCATACATGCTGTAGTGAAACGTCTAAAAGCAAGACTCCAATCAAATGGGTTACTCTGGGCATAGTTTTATCAGTGTTTAAAGTATTAGTTCAGGGTTCCTTGAAGGTTCCTGAATACTTGTCCCACCTCTACATATAGATGTTTTTAAACAGACTGAATCCTGAATACAGAAATCTAGAAGAACATTTTGAAATGTCCTCAGACAGTCATGTTCTAGAATAACAAATAACTCAAAGGTCGGTCGATGACTGTGCAGGGGTTCAAGACCAATATTCTTACTGGAATTATTGATTTCTACTGGTTCATAGATCAGGCTAGCTTTTTTTTCTGAATGATTTCTAGCAATTCAGCTGCTTTAGAGACTGAATCTCAGATCATCCAGGTGATAGAAGGGAGGTAGAGGAAAATCAGAGTGGGACTGGATTTTGCACAAACCTTTCTGCAAAACAGCAGGCTGAGATCATCCAATTGTATCTCTTTGTCCTCTAGTACTCTCTAAATATAAAGGATATATATACAACAGGTTGGGTAGTTAGCACACAATCATCCAAAATTCAGGGACAACAATTTCCAGGATTCAATCAAGTTTCTTGTCTCGTTTTTTGTTCGACATATTTCATTTTTATTTATTAACACTGACAGACAGGAACTGTTTCAGACAAACATGGTGGCATCAACTAAAGAACAGAACCAGGCAGAGAAGGAAATTGGTTTTAGACCCGAGACACACTCGAAGGTCGGCTTTTGCACTGTCCGATTGTCCTGCTCACACTATTTGGCACCGCTCCATCCATTGTCATACATCCATTATAACAACACATGAAACCTGTCTCTAGTTTCTATTTGAAGAAGTCAAGCCAAGGGGTTGTTGTTTTTAAAAAATGACTTAAGTTGGGAATTAAATGTGTAATGTGAGCAAAAGCAGATGTGATATCCGAACAAAAATAAATCAAAAATACATTTTTAACCTCTTCCTGATTTTTTTCCAGTTCTGTTAAGTGTTCTGCAGTTCATACCTGATCTACACAACAGGTGTGTGTTCTTATAGTTCTATCGGCTGTTTCTTAAGTGTTTACAGAGACATGGTTACCAGTGGTTACAGGACAGCTTGCCATTATTCCAGTTAGCTTTCCACCCTGAGCATAAAAAAAGTCAAACTAGAAATGCAAGTAAATTAAATTGTGTCTGGGCACCGCCATGAAATACTGACCCTGAGGCACATCAATACAAGGCATTTGAAAAGCCAAGAGCATCTCTGTACATTTTGGGCAGGCTGATATGCCCTAAAACCATGCACACTACTGCCATCTGAACCAGTCTTGGATTTGGAAAAACAAGTGATGAAGTGTCGAGTAAGGTAACCTGTTAAATTTCACGGTTTACATTCGGTGCTTCTCGCCAAAACATGTTGTGTGAGGTCTGACAAACATGCTGAATGCAGGCGTTTTGCCTGCAAAGTTGGTTAGAAACTCATGCCACACAAACTGAAATGTGGGTGGGGTGTGCTCTTCTGTCTTTCAACTAGCACAGCTCTTAACACCTAAACAAGGCACTAAACCCTCTCACCTACTTCAGCATAGCTGCTCCGAGGCCACAAGTGGGAAAAACTGTTTTGAAGGTGAACCCAAAAAAAATCAAAACATGGGAAAAAAAGCTGTTTGGAAATAAAAGGAAAAATGAGATAACACTTGAAAGGTGTCCTGAAGGAAGGCATCAATCTGTCTACAAACTGTAACAAACACTGTTGAGAGCTACAATCAGTCTAACAACACATCAGTATGTCTGTTCTGTTCTGTAATCACTTGCAAATACTCTTTTAACAGTTAACACATATTCTGCTTACTCAATGCAGGCAGGAGTGATGGACAGAGACGGTGATAGTCAGCTACAGCACAACACATCTGAAGCCTTTGTAAAGGCAAACGCAGCAAGTTCACAATTACAAACAAGGCAAAGTGATCAGTTCACTGTGTTTAGTATTCAATCCCAAAGTGACCTGGACTTGATTTGGTGATAAAACAGCAATTGCACAGCTCTCACTGTTTTGACACAGAGATACAACCGTAATGGAAACACTTTAAGAAATAATAATACACAAATGGGTTGCTTATAGCTGAAATGCTCACCATCTCTAGACCCTTGTTCCTGTCCAAAAGGACTTTATTACAAATCAATTGGAAGGTTAGAACTAATACTTTTGATCTTCAAAATAACAACCTTGCATGAAAACGTAAAACCTTATACTTTGAGGTTTTCTCCCTTTTTCAGTTTGATTACATCGTATCATTACAAAAAAAAATTATTTAAGCACTAGGCTGTTTTGCTCCCATTAGTCACTGAAAATGTAACACCACTTCTTTCCTGTATGTCAGAGCCTGACTAAGATTAATATGCTCTAACCAGGGGGACTTGTTAATTGTAGATTGGTTAACGCAAAACCCATTTTTTGAGTGAAAACCTAACTTTAAAGGCATGTCATCGTGTAAACATTTTGTAAACACTGAACAAGCGGCTTTTGTCTAATCTTATCTTTTAAGCTCTTCTATCACCCTGTGTTCTTGTGACTTGCTTCTGTGTACAACAACAAGGGATATTAATATAGCAGAACTGTTTTATTCACGTTTGTTCAAGTTTTATTCGTTTTGTGGGAGGATATACAAAATAGTTCTAATATATTAACAACACTAAGACTCTACAGCCACTCTAATGGCTCTATTAAGACTGTACTTTGATAGTGTGTCGAGTTAAATGTCATTGTCAGTGCTACGAAGCTCAAAATATCAATGTTAACATGCTAGCATGTGTAAGTAGCATTCTAATTAAAGTTGTTAGCATGCTAAAACTTTGCTAATTAGCACTAAATACAAATAACAGCTGTAAGTAATGTGAATGATATTAGCTCGCTTGTAAACATAATTATTTGATCAATTAAATGTTCAACTTAAAAAAAAGAATTATTACCATTTATCCTCAGGAGAAAAAGCATGTTTGTAAAAAAGCAATGAGGCTACCTGTCTAAAGGTTAAAAAGTCATTTTAGTCCAAACTCACTGAGCATTGATCAAATTGAGCCCCGAGCTTTGCCTGAATAAAGAAAGAAATTTTAACACAAGCAATTACTTTTCCTCTTTTTTAGGTGTAAAAATGAGATGCTCTAAATCTCCAAACTGCACTGGTCTCAGAGCTTTAACAATAATCCAGGGGTAAAATTCAAACTCAAAAACAATTCATAAGGGACTATAATTTAGCAGCCTCATCATTTTTAAGATTCAGAGTTATCAATGAATGTAACCTAGACAGAGCTTGCCAGCAAGCTGAATTATCTTGATTAACATATGCAACTCAGAATAATCCCAATGTTAAAGGGTTACACAGCATCATACATCATGTACCCTTTGTAAGCTTTGTTTTTGTGTGACAACTTTCCTCGTGAGCATTTCACCAACCTTGTGGAAATATTAGCCATACAGTTGGTGTTTATCAAATAGTCATCATCAACCATTTGTCCATTCCCTTCAAAATAAAGACAAGAAATCTGTATTGTCCCCAAAAAAATGTAAACTTTCAAGAACCATCTTTAGTAGTTGACTCAATGTCCATCCCTCGATATTATATTTCCAGATTTGACAAAAAAAATAAAAAAATGTTTCTATGGTTACTCTTGAGTACAAGCACTTTTGGGACTTCCCAAATGTTTTAAATCTGCTCCAAACTAGTCTAATTTATAAGAAGTCACTTTATTTCAAAATACAATTTAAGAGACAATTTCTATGTGGCTAAACCCGATTCATCTCCAATATATTTCTCCATTTTCTGTAAGTTAACTGAGTTTACTGACTAGCAACAATGTTGAATAAAACCAATATTTGGGCATTTTGTCTGGCATGTAACTGAAGTCTATTTTCTATAGTCATATAATACTGGCACCTTCTACTCTTCTCCTAAAGCAAGAGTAGTGATGCGTGTTTACATGCACACAGTTTCCTGAATAACACTGTCGCAGAGATTCATATGCAGGTCAATTTTCACAAACATTTCTCAGAGGCAAAACTGTCCTAATACTGTATGTACTGTAAGAATAACAAAGCTTCACTAGCAGAGAGAAAAAAGGACAAACACTGACCAAGGTATCAGTAAGAAAGTACATGGCATGGTCCTACCTTTTTTTGTCTTTCACATTTGTGACAAGTGAATTTAACACTTTTAGGAAGTCAGTGGGTTAGATTTGTGTATAAAGATAGCTACAGAACTACAGAAAATATCAGAAGTGCAAACCAGCTAACCCACATTGATATAAACTAACTTGATAGTTAAGTGGCTTACATCAGCCTGCTTGGAACTGTTTTGCCATAAACAGTTTATAAACCAAGCTGCACTGACAGGGGTGTCACATTCCTTGTTGCACTGTTCCTTTAACTGATGATTTTGGCCTGTATTTACATGAAAATTAATCTCTAATATATTAAAGAATCCCCTCCCCCTCTTTCATATCAATACTTTGTTTAAAGTTCCAGAAATGGACAGGACATTTTGGCACGTGTTTTTAAGTTTACACTTCATTTCATTAGAAGTTATGCCTCAGAGGAATGTTTGAACATCTGACACTCCAATGTTGACCTCTAGTACATATCAGCTGTTTGTGAATATAAACATCAACTGAGTTTTCCATTGTAGCCTGAGCTCGGTAAACTGCAGTAAGTGCAAGTGGAGGCTGAACACAACAGCCTCAGGAACCAGTGTATTCAAATTCATTTCTTTGTGAACCTGGACATGGATAGATGCTAAAAACTCCATACTAACTCAATTACATGACCATCCTGAGTGCATGTAAACCCCCTCACACACTGAGAACTGTGACAAATATACACAATTTGATGCTCTTTAAGCACATTATAGACTATTCACACCCTGTTTGCCATTGATAAGTATAGAAAAGAGATGAAACAGACCAAATCTGGACTACTAAAACCATTTCAACCCCTCTACAGCAGGACATCTCCTTCCCTCATTGAACTGCCTTACTTACAGATATCTGACCCACTTAATTGCTAAAGCCATTTTAACACTTTTAAATACACGTATAGAATATATACAAACAATACGCCACTACAGTTCAGACCTGAAATGCAAATTCTGATGGATTCCTTCCATCTTGCAGAAAGTAGGCTAGAAAACACAAAACCAAAGGCTGGGGTGGGCGATCTGGTTTTTTGTACTGGTTGTGTCGCTGATCAGAAATTTGTTGGCCATTGAGTATCACAGTTTTTATTACTTAACTTTCAGCGCGCGGTGGCTATTTCCTTTTCCGAGTTTGTTTTTGTTGTGTTTCCCCTCAGAATTTGAGTTGAGTTTTGAGGTGAAAAATGAGGTGGCCATTTCTCCTATTAGTTTTGTCTTCAAAATGATCAATGATGTACGGCACAACAGGCAGATGTTAGTCCTCTTTATGACAATCTGGTCCAGTCCCAGACAAGAAAAGGAATGGTTCAGCAAACCCCTTAGTTCAAATGAAGTATAGCGTCAAGCACATGACCTTTGTTCTTTCTCCTTTGTTCTGATTTATTCTGCATTTATTCCTTTCATGACTCAATAAAGCACTTTGTGACAAGCCTGTTAATAAAAAAAGCGCTTTTGTATAATCCATAGTAGAATCCTGGTATCATACTGTTATTAAAGAGAGGAGAAGCCAAAGAGAGCATCAACATATAAAGCACAGGTTGTTGTTCAATGTAGTTTCCGTGTTGATTGCCAAGCCAGTTGCCAGGAAGACACAAAATGAGGATTCTGAGTATTACAGAAGGTGCATTCTGGGATTGGTTATTGAATGACAGAGCTGTAAGCCGTTGGCAGATGCCAGATGAGAGGTTGCTTCCTTTCTCTATGTATGTCGCCCTCCTTGTCCTCTTTTTTCATCCTTATTCTAACTTCCCCGCTACCTGTCTGTGCAGGAGAATAGTTCATTGGAATAAATTACAGCACGAGTCAGAATAAAGGCAGAGCTCCTCCTTTTCCAGTCAAAGACAAGAGGGAGGAACAAGCAGCAGTCTAGGAGGAATTGGAGGTCTTCAGAGCATCCACTTTGGTCTCCAAGTCTGTAATCTGTAGACACATCGACACAATGGAGGATACTTAAATACATTTGAACTACACCAGGAAAGGAACCTCTTTCATTATAAGGAGATATATTCATGTTGTGATTTTTTTAAATGTACTTATAACCAGAAGCTTAAACCAAGGGAGATAATATTTGAAAGTCAACTTCAAGTTTCTGGACATGTAAACAATCCAGAGGGCTTTGCTTGTTCCTTGTCCCTTTGTAGTTGTGCAAACTTTTTTTATGATAATGATCCTTAAAAAGTAGCAAACTCCACTTAAACATCAAATTTTAAAAGATATAATAACAGGAAAATAAGAAATGTCTAACGTCTAGTTGCATTGCAAATAAAAAAAGTGTTATACAAATATAGTTAGCATTATTATCATTATTACTATTATTATTATTATTATTATGATGTTGCTTTAGGCAACAATTTGGCCTAACTCTTTATTAAAGATGACCCATTCAGTCTCCAACACTTAATTTGATTTGCACTACATGTTTTTTATATTTATATTTTTACATGTATAAAAGTGAGCAAACAAGTTGGGGACCATAGATAGAGCCTTGGGGACCACCACAGGTTCAGTGGAGCCTCTTTAGTGTAACCAATTCCAAGAAAATTTGATGTTTTTAGGTATAAAGCTAATACCATCTAAGAAAAGACATTACAAAATGTCTGATGATTTGAGTAAAGGCTAATCAGTTACAAGTTACATCAGTTATAATGTTAAAAGATTTCATTTGACTTTTGGGTCAACTGACCTACAGTATTAAAAACCAGGTTAGGACAAGCAATACTCTATATTTGCAAATTTCTTCCTTAAAAAAAAGTAAATTCTTAAAAAAATTAATAAGTATAGGATGGGGAGCTCTTAATTGATTTTAACAACGATGCAAAAGGTATAAATGGGAAATGGGAAGAATTATAATATTTTTTTACTGGGGGAAGAGCTGACACAGAAAGACTGTCAGCAGCAAACAAAATCAGCGATAAAGGTTGTCTGTGCAAAAACTCATTATTCCATATATTTATTACCATATTTATGGTTAGGGGATCTCTAGTGGCTGTCAGTAAGTCAGGTGACATAGTATGAAAAATAGATAAGGTTTGTCACTAACCTGTAGGTACGAGGTCATGTGACCTGACAATAATATGGACTGATAGACGTGTTACGCTAAGTATGTCACTTTGTAGTTAAGGTAGATAATTAATTGACCTGGTCTTGCAGGTTGTCCGCCTCCTCTTTGTGTGTTGCCTCACTCTCTTCTTCTGCTCGACGCTGAGCTGTCTCTTTCTTCAGATACTCAATCTCCCTACAAACACAAACGGGCATTAAAACATTGCTGACATGAACTTCCTCTCAACCCTTAAATATGTCCTTCTTTCTTACTTTTGCTGGTATTCTTTAATCAGTCTCTTGGCTTTGCTGTATTTCCTCTCGAGGGTTTGGTACTGACCCTGGGTTTCCTTGAGGTGTTCATCCACAGCCTGAAAAACACAACACAACTGTCAGTATGAAACCAAATCGTTTTAGTGGATATTATAATTGAATACGTCGATTTAACTGTTTAAGAGGAGAAAAAAAAAACATAATCAAATAATAGCTTTTCTCAACATCTCTCCCACATTACCTTGCACAGTGACTGAGCCTCCATCCAGTAGCCCTCCAGTTTCTCCATTCTCTCCTTACTGTCCCGGATATTTTGCTCCAACTGAGCACGCTCCATCCGCCAACGCAACCTGTCCTGCTCCGCATGAGCCAGCTTGAGGTAAAGGGTGAGAGTGTGGAAGGAAGAATGGGTATGTGGGAGGTAGAGGCAGTGTTAAGTCATCATTCAGCCAACAAAGGCACTGACGTTATGCTATTTTTCATTCTCCTCTGCAAGTTTAAGCTGGATGTTGCAGTGTGTATCATTTCTGCAGGT